>NC_053192.1:10917435-11223247 GCF_905163445.1 Pararge aegeria
CATAGTGTTTTACATGAGAACTCTTACAAAGACCCATCACTGAAGCACTGCTTTGGTGAGCGACAGTCTGAAACAAAACCTGACTAGCAGTTAATTTTTATAAACAAAATTAAATACAAATTATGACATTTAATTACAAACTGGTAAAGACTATTATAATAGTGTGACAATGAGATGTTATTACCTCCATAGTGTTGCACTAAAACGGTTCAACAGTGACTGGTTTAACTTGGAACTTGTGCCTGGGGTGATGATTTTATTTATCAAAGTACTCTTGTGTAGCATGAGATAAATATATTGCTAAGTTAAAAGTTGTCTATTAGTTCTAAGTTTTTTGTAATGTAGCCAAATAAATAGAGTTTTGAATGCGAGATGTACAGTGAGTGGATATAACCTCTAGAGATTTGTTATTATGTATAGACGTAACATTTTTCGTTATATTGAAAATATGAACATGCGTTGTTTGCGCCAACAAAGTTAAGTAGTTTAGAGTGGTTTGGAAGTTGCGATGGCATACAGAGGGTTGCGTTGATGACTGGATGGGTTCTACTTTAAAGACCTCCACTGTCAGTTCCATTCAATATCACCATCACTTGATAATCATTGTTGAGAGCTTTGGTGCCCGCCATCCCGCATTTGACCATCCTAGTGGGTCTAAGCTCCCCATCTCATATCACATATCACCATTGCCCCACGCGTGAGACATTAAATAATGAGATACTCGTACAAACCTTGTAATGAACTTTAAGAGTTATAGATACTCATAGAAATCTTAATATTAAGACGCTAGAAATGCACTTTAGCACTTTAATTACTAACTGAATAATTGTCGCCAAACAACGACGGCTCCCAGTGGCCGTAACACTAAAAGTTCGAAGTGGAAATTTACTACACGCTGGGAGTCATACATTTCTGTTTTTCACAACGGCATACACTAGTTCGTTTAAAGCGTAAGGGGCAATGAAGTTTAAAAAATACTTTTACCAATTATTTTATAATTTGATATGCGTGTATTTATTGAGATGTACAGCACCTCTAACTTTTCTAAGAGATGTACATCTTAAATTTAAATAACAAAATCTTCAACGGTGAAGGTAAATATCATGAGAAAACCTGCATGCCTGAGAATTCTCCATAATTTTCTCAAAGCCGTGTGGCTGATAATAGGCATATATATGAAGAATGAAGATGGGTTCTGAGCAAAGAGCGCGGAGACAAATTTAGTACAAAACGCTTCTAGTGTCTAGTAGTATTAAGATTTCTCCTTTCGTCGGCTGTCGTCGTTTCGTGCGTTTACCGGTGCGGGGTTACCATTCCAACACCTTAGGACCCCAACGTCGTTGGTTATCCGAGCTATATGTCCCGACGTTGCCGCTTCAGATTCGCGACTCGTTGAGCTATATCCATGACTTTAGTTCTTCTACAGATCTCCTCATTTCTGATTTGATCAAGTAGAGTCTAAAGTCAACGGTAATAATGTATACCAAAGCAAACATTATATTTAGGCTAAGTACCTACTGAAATTTCTCTTATGAGATGCTATCGTTGGATAATATGATGTTATTAAATGTAACTTTAGTTTTTTTTTTATCATACACAACGAATGATAATTTCTTACAAAGTTGATGATGAGTAATCTTAAAACTAAGTTGGACAGGCGCAAAGTGTTACCTTGTTGTAATTGTGTTGAAGTTCATGATAGGTACATGAGTGAGCAAGCAGTGGCGTGCATAGAGTGTATGCACAGGGTATGCAGATGATATAAAATAAAGAAAATCTCCTTTACGAGTTATAAATACTTAACGGTAGGCTTTTTATAACTCTTACAATGCCTATCCTTAAGTTTTTTATAACTCTTACTAGAGATGTTTTTCATTTTATATCATATGCATACGCTCTGTGCACAAGGTGGGATTTGTTTTGTGTAATTTTACGAATAGCGCGCGCTATTACAGAATAGATTTATAAAAGGCGGCTATCTCATTCGCAAATACCTATTCTGCGAAGTGTTGCTTTGTTTAAAGACGATGGGTATCCAGTTTCAAGTGGACCGTAAGATTGGTCCGTTATTTAAGGCAAAAGTATTAATGTAAAAAAATGTGGACTTCATATTTGCCGTGTGATAAGGCTGCCTTTGTTACGCGGCGTCGTCCCGTACCGCTAATACTGGGTAGCACGTGTTATTCGGTAACTAACCACGACTGCACGGCTAACATAGCCACAGGCAGGAGATAAAAATTATATCCCGAGATTATATCCCCTGAAAGGGTATTTAATTAACGTGCCCGCCTGCTAAAACGCGGGAAAATGGAATAGGAGAAGTTTACCCCCGTTTATTATTACCCCCACTGATTACACTTTTGTTAGTTGGATATTATTTCCAGATAAAACAATGTCTCCTGCCCATGCTAGCTGTGCTGAAGCCTCCCATTATATCATTAGAGCTAACGTGTGCGCCGCGAGATAATTATCTCTACCCCGTTACACGTATTTTTGGTTTAGAGATAGACGAGATGTGTAGACATAGATTTAACACACATGCTAGACCCTACCTAATAAAAACACTTCGCCAGAGTGGTCGAATTACATGAAATGTATATCATGAACTTCATCAAAGCAAAGCGCACTTCTATTCAATTAATACGAATTCTTGTTAAATGTATAACTTGTTGAAAATTGCGCCTTAGATACAAAGTCTGTTAATGTGTTACTTAAATGCTAATAATATTAATGTTATTTATTGAAACGGATAAGGAAATAAAATATTTTTGTACTACATTTCAAAGTTTCAGTGAATCTTTACTTAACGATTATCTTTTTTATTTCGATCTCATCATCATTTCAACAACCCACTACAGGTCACGGTCCCACAATGAGAAGGGTATAAAGCCGAAGCCAACTAAGCTGGCCCAGTGCGGATTGGCGGACTCCACACACCTTTAAGAACATAATCCAGATCTGTCAGGCATGCAGGTATCCTCACGATGTTTTCCTTCACCGTTGAAGCAATTTAAATGTAACGTGTCAGGAATCTAAAGTCCTACCCACTGGACATGTAACCGCGTCACTGCGTTATCTATCTAAATGCGGCCAATTTACCCGTGGACCAAATGTAAAGAAACAAGTACCCAGTAGACTTACTACAAGATTCGTCCGATGAGATACTACTACCACCATGTTTATTTCTGCCACCAAGCGGCATTTTTGTTTGTGAGGGGTGAATAGGCAAGAGAATGGCAGTTTTATGAGGCGCTGCGCTTGTAGACTCCACAATAGACGAAGTATCCACACACACAGAGCTCGACTTGAAGTCTATCCCGGGATTTTTCGCTAGTTGGCGGAGCATCCTTATATAGGTGGAGGCCCTGCTAACTACGGCCGTCCAGCGGATAACCGTGCTTCCGATCCCGCTAGTCTCCAAATCGAGATCCCTAAAGAAGACGCTACGCAATCGGGATCCTGTTATGCAAAAAAACGCAATGCAACCACATACCCATTCCCTTAGACTGGCTACTACGAGCATCGCTCCGGAACGCGACGAATCACTTAGCGGCGCCGCTTTGCTCGCAGGGTGGAAACTAGCCCCGCCGAAGCCTACCTCCTATGATAATGTTACTCATTTAGCACCCCCGGGGGTCACGTGCAGGGTGACGAGGATTAAAAATGTGATAAGGTCATCCTACGGATACGAATAACTCTAACCCCCAAATTTATTGCAATTCTGTGTTCAGGTCTGAAGGGCGTAGTCTTGTGTAATTACCGGGACATTAGGCTTAACATCTACGCCTTAGGTTGATGGACACAGGGCACGTTGCAGGATGTGTTTCTTGCATGCCGTGCGAAGTGTTGCTCTGGTTTTCCAGTTAGCATCAGGTGAACCGACATGTACGTACTTCGACGATCTTCTTGACGACCACGCAGTGACGCAGCGTGTTCCTGTGATAATTGCGGTATTCCCATGGAAAATGTAGAGTAAAGAAATAAATAAATATAGTATAAGCGTAGCTGTGTTATGGGTACTAAGATAGCTGATGAATATAATACACATAAATACTTATAATATACAGATAAACACCCAGACACTGAAAAACATTCATTTTCACCACCCAAGCATTTTCCAGTTGTGGGAATCGAACCCACGGCCTTGGACTCAGAAAGCAGGGTCGCTGCCCACTGTGCCAATCGGCCGTCAATAACTGTTTAGTGTTGTGTATTTTATATATATGAAGTATAGTTAGGAAGTTGGCGGTGTCAAGCCCCTTGCCTCGGACGTCGGCACGTTTTTAATACTGGGCTGCCCCTAATATCTGGCAACCCTAGGGCCGGCAGGGTGATTACGTATCACGCGACAGGCGTGAATCTTGCAATCACTGCTGTCAAAGGTCACTTCTATAAAATAAATAAACGAAAGTGACGTTTGACAGGAGTGATTGCAAGATTTACGCCTGTCGCGAGATCACCCTGCGGGACTACTAGACCTTTTGTCAAATTTGACACCTCAGCGGTCATTCCGTCGCTGTCGCATCTTTTAACGTCCCCACACCCCGCTATTACACGATGGGCTGAAAAGTGAACACTTCATCCCACTGGGAAGAAACCATCCTCTCTCATAGTAGACAGAGAATTAAAGATACATGATAATAATAATGTCCCGCACACGGGCCACTGGCCACAAACGCCGCCACGGGCATATTTTCCGTAGTTTTCACACGTTTACATGTGGACTCAGCCCGTCAAGGTTGACACTTGACGCCGTTGGCCGTCACACGCATGACGCATCAAATACTCGCTGCTGCTAACTAAAGAAAATATACTGGCGGCGCGGCGTGTTGTGGTCGTGGCCAGTGGCGTGGTCGCGAGGACAGTTAGTGACAGACATTTGAAAATTCAAAAGAGCTAAACTCACTTAACTTAGTTCTGAAATTGAAATTAGCGTGGAATTTTTGTTATTCCGCACTTCGATATGCTCTATCTGTTATCATATTTGTCAAAGAATAAGTATAACTACCTACGTAAGAAACGACAACAAAAGTAAAACACCTGTCCACTCAGTAGGGATCTACCAACAATGCAACAATGCAATTTAAAGAGCTTCGACTCAATTTTCTGTAACATTATATGAATCTATTATATTTTGGATAATTTGTTTTAGGTATATATTGTTTCCTAAAACAAGCGTAATCCCGGCGCTACTGTTTTTCAATGAAATAGAAGCGTTAACAGCACGTAATGACGTAAGGTGCTGCAAATTGTACTTAATATGTGGCATAATTTATTGATGAAGATATTTTTCTTGCCTTCTTCACTCTTTCTCTCAAAAATATATTTATACCGCCAGTAGATTGGTATAGGTATACAATTAAAATTGAAATACATCCTCTACCACCATCCTCTAACTACCATATTGCTGAAAACTGTATTAAAATCCATTCCGTAGTATAAAAGATCTAAGCATACACACAGCAGGAGCGAATTTGTTTTATACAACGTAAAGATGTGGAAGGATTGCCTATAGAGGTTGTTGCGATTGCCACTAAGTTAAGATCTGATATGGACATCCTATGAAATTCGAGGGAGAACCAATCAAAATTCCCTGAATTACTGTTGCCAATAAGTCAGGGAATTTCATAGAAATCGCGAGTTAGCTTCCAAACTCGTTGAGCTATATCGGTAGCCGAAACTCATTTCAGATTTATTTTTAATCACATTGATGTTGGCCTACTGAGTATCTCGGAGCTTAGATACTTAGATTTTCAATATTTTAATAACTTTAAAAGACTTTCTCCAGACTGACTAATAGGCAACCTTCAGCCCAAGCGGCTGAACTTAGAAATTTTGAATAGGCATAAAGGCTAATTTTGAAAAGCTAAGATGTTCGGAGGTATAGGTAGACGACTATGTCCAAAAAATATCTTATTCTTGCAGAAATTAAAGGTTTTGTTGTAAAAAAATTATTTACGCGAATACGCTCGCCGGGTGTCATGGCCGTACTCGTGACGTCATAGGCAAATTATAGCTTTAATAAGTCCTTGTTACCTTGATAAAGATAATTGATTTTGGTATTGATAATAGAAAACTTAGCAACTGATAGTTTGAAATCACAAAATACTTGATATAGGTACGCAGAGATTTTAAACGGGAGAACATTATTTTTATATAGACCTCGTAATTTTGAATTCGGCGTTTAAACGTTTATGGATGGCGGATGGCTAGATTTTGCAGTTTTATTTATAAATACTAATCACACTTAGAATAAAATAAATTTAAATAAAAATACTTTTATCACAATACATTAATCATATAAGAAATCATTGGATAAATTTAATATTTTAGCGATTCTTTTTTGCTGTCATATTGCCTATTGAGATAATATTCTAGCACTTAGAGGTCTAAAAAATTTTATAAATTTTATTTTAGTTATCGAGACAGGATAAGAGAGATGGTATGAAACTCTGTAACTTTAAAGTTAGGTATATCTATGTATCTTAGTATTTTGACTTTTGGTTAGAAAATAATTATAAATGTCCAGAGTTTTTGAATACTATCCCCCAACGGGTAAAATAGACGATTTAAGTTTGTTTGTATGAAAAAAAGGTTTGGAACTACAATTCAAATCTGTCAACACGCACTGTTCAAAGATCAGGGACTCATAGGATTCAAAGAATACGCAAATTTATCACTTCACTCCAATAATACCTGTACTCCTTCCAGACTATGAACGTGCTAAAAAAATATAGAGAATGGAAGGCCCAGGTATTCACTTATTCACTATAATACCCACAATGTTCAGGATGGCACTTAATCTTTCATTAATTAACAGTATTATTGAAGCTAAATACCTAGTTTCTTATATTAAAGTATTCATTTTATAAAAGACATCATTAAAGCCCACCAACCTGCTTTAGAGCAGTGTTGTGGGTCTGTACTCTATAAACCTGACTTCCCAAGGAGTGAAATAAAACAACTAGACTGACTCTAATACTGTATATTAGGCTTCTCTATAATTCATATTACTTATTACCTTCAAATGACTCTACTACCAGTTCGGAATGCTGTCTTCGGCAGAGAAGACCACTGGCAAGAAACTCTACCGTTGCTCTTTTATTCAATCAATTAAAACAAGACTTATAAACACAATTACAACATTATCATATGTTATAACGCTAGGCCCTTTGATACAAGACATATAAGACAGGTCAAACATAACTACTATTATCACTTATAACATCAGGACTTTTGAAACAAATTGTTTGTATAGAGCAACGTATGCTACATAAGCTATCTGTATGAAATAATGCTAGGGCTCCATATATGATACCTGAATAACCCAAAGGATATAAGAGATATACTTATCTGATGCTACATCAGGTACAACCATAGTACCAACAACTTTTAACAACTTATCTCAACTCCATCACCAGTATATACGACTCTTGTTTTGCCACAACAATATTTCGTTAAGTATGTCGTTTCCATTATAAATCATCTATTCCCAATTTGTAACGTTCTATCCACAATACTTTACTTAATCTTCTATTCTCAATTCATTAATTTAAATCCGTCCTCACTTTTCTTTTGCCGCCAATCTAACTTGTCAAACTCGCGTCTCCCGCCATAGATCCTATACTTTTATTTGACAGTCTACTAAAGTCCATTATTCTATTTTCAATACATTATCAATGAGTATACAAACTATGATTTGTTGATATAATATTTAATATAATCATCGGGTTTATCATAGATAAAGTGCTATAATTCCCTATTTCCTAACACGGCCATTCTGACAAGTACTTCGTTCTCGAAGTACATAGGGTTATTCTTTTTTAGGTATATGTTTTGTATCATAAGTCCTTAGGTACATAGAATATCCCAACAAGTACATAATCTTATGTACACCTCTATAACGTTAGTTTAAATGGTATATAAGCACAAATATCATCAAATCAGTTACATTCTGTATACACTTTTATCAATAAACTGTAAACAATATTATATCAAAAGATAGGCATAATCAAAACATTAATAATTAAAGTGAAAGAGACCAAAAAAAAAAATTTTCTTTAAAATTCCACACCATTTAACATATTACAACAATATAATACTTCTAATAAAGTAAAATGATTAATTTTCAACAATGTAAATCATAAATACTCATTTTCATTTATCTTGTACATTTTAACATGTACAATCACAATCCAAATATTTCCATCTCAATATAAATCTCAAACAATTTATCCTTTTGCCTCTAGTCCAACTTTATCAAAATATCCACATAGGTAATTGTATTTCCCATCAATTCTGTCATTAACATTGTTAGTCTCATTTAGTCACAGATGCAATCGGTACAGTCTAATAGTCAAACCAATATATACCAAAACACCAACACCCACTGGTGATATCAACAACATCATCACTCTCAAGTGATATCAATAACATCATCACCCACTGGTGATATCCACATCATCATCACTCTCAAGTGATATCAATAACATCATCACCCACTGGTGATATTCATATTTTTTCCACTGTCCAAGTCAAGTAATATATAAGATAAATATAAATAAATTAATATAAAAACGCTACGATGGAATTATTTCTATTAGTTTACATCTTTTTTTTTTTATCATCTCATCATAAAAGCCAAAGTATATTCAATGTTTGTTCAATTGTTATTTCTATTATTCAATGTTTTATTTCAATCTAAACATCAATTAAACCACCTGTTTAACAGAATCATTTATCATACAAGGACTATTAAAATTTCAAATAGAAATTGAAAATTTAAACAACTGTAGACCTAAGTATAATATATTTATAATGCAACTAATATATTTTCCTTTGCAGCAGCAACATTAATTTAGTTTATATTTGTATTTATTCTTAGATAATTTTAAGAACTTCTCTAACCATCATACTGAAAGATTACTAACCTAACCCATAACATTTAAGCTGACTCCCAATTATTTTCTTCGCACAATCCAACATAGACACTAAACTATTTCATTTAGCTATTCAGTAGTCATTTTCCCTATATGTATTGTTCTTATACATAATCATATTCTATTCTATTCTACCAACAAATTTTTTTTTTTTTTTGTTTTTTTTTTGTTTTGTTTTTTGTGTATTCTTTTATATGTTCTGAATAATTTACATAATCTCTCCTATCTCGGCTTTCCTGACAAGTACTTCGATCTCGAAGTACATAGAAAAGTTCCTAAATAAAAGTTAACAGCTCGGCTAACCTGACTAGTTGCTCAATATAAACTTGAAATCTTGTATGTAATAAATAAGAATCAAAAGAGAAATCTATTTCACATTCCGTTCGGCTAACCTGACCAGTTAATTTATTTTAACCTGGACAGACTAATAATAAAACTTAGCACAAATTCCATTTGGCTAACCTTATTAATTAAATAAAACTTGATAATTCAAATTAATCAAACTTATCACACATTCTGTTTGGCTAACTTGACTAGTTGGTTTATAACAAACAAAACAAATATAAATCAAATTTATTTTTGACTCCAAGTAAAAAAGAGCCACTAGGCCATACCAGTTTCAAATAATAAGTACTATCTTTGCAAAGTAGAAACAACAAAAATAAAAAATAAAAATATCACATCAATTGGTTCTCCGGACCACATATCCTTGTATAGAATTTCAACAAGCATGGTGCTTTGTCTCCAGAGTGTTTCTGTTTCAGCACATAGCAGCAAAAAGTTGAGGCATCATCATAAACATCAAACTCTTTACTATGTCCACATTTCACAGGATGGTTCTAAAAAAAAGTAAATCTGCATTAGAGAAAGGCATAAATTGGACATGAATAGGATCCCACTTCTGATGCTAAAAAAATATAGAGAATGAGAGGCCCAGGTATTCACTTATTCACTATAATACCCACAATGTTCAGGATGGCACTTAATCTTTCATTAATTAACAGTATTATTGAAGCTAAATACCTAGTTTCTTATATTAAAGTATTCATTTTATAAAAGACATCATTAAAGCCCACCAACCTGCTTTAGAGCAGTGTTGTGGGTCTGTACTCTATAAACCTGACTTCCCAAGGAGTGAAATAAAACAACTAGACTGACTCTAATACTGTATATTAGGCTTCTCTATAATTCATATTACTTATTACCTTCAAATGACTCTACTACCAGTTCGGAATGCTGTCTTCGGCAGAGAAGACCACTGGCAAGAAACTCTACCGTTGCTCTTTTATTCAATCAATTAAAACAAGACTTATAAACACAATTACAACATTATCATATGTTATAACGCTAGGCCCTTTGATACAAGACATATAAGACAGGTCAAACATAACTACTATTATCACTTATAACATCAGGACTTTTGAAACAAATTGTTTGTATAGAGCAACGTATGCTACATAAGCTATCTGTATGAAATAATGCTAGGGCTCCATATATGATACCTGAATAACCCAAAGGATATAAGAGATATACTTATCTGATGCTACATCAGGTACAACCATAGTACCAACAACTTTTAACAACTTATCTCAACTCCATCACCAGTATATACGACTCTTGTTTTGCCACAACAATATTTCGTTAAGTATGTCGTTTCCATTATAAATCATCTATTCCCAATTTGTAACGTTCTATCCACAATACTTTACTTAATCTTCTATTCTCAATTCATTAATTTAAATCCGTCCTCACTTTTCTTTTGCCGCCAATCTAACTTGTCAAACTCGCGTCTCCCGCCATAGATCCTATACTTTTATTTGACAGTCTACTAAAGTCCATTATTCTATTTTCAATACATTATCAATGAGTATACAAACTATGATTTGTTGATATATTTAATATAATCATCGGGTTTATCATAGATAAAGTGCTATAATTCCCTATTTCCTAACAAACGCATCGAGTTTTCCTCTGTGAAATAAAAACATTTCAATACCATTATTAGGACCGGAACCTTAAAATAAATAAATCGGTGTCAAGAACACGAGAAGGGTTTTCCCACATTATCAATTAAACCGAAGAACGTATTTCTTTATGTGTCTATTAGGTTTATGATGCCTAGAAACCACATTTCGATTATCTTATTAAATAACAGACTATCTGATAAAATAAAAGTAAGGTTACGTCACAGCAGCATCTACCGTGGATCGAGGCAATATTGCTCACAGCTCAGCTACACCGACCTTCTAAAGGAAATATGCGCACGCGCAGTCTGTTTGTAACAGTGATTGGGACGTGACGTTAATAAAATGTTGAGGTGAGAATTTATCTACCATCCTTAACAAACCGCATGCGCCTTTAGAATAACATAGAGTGTGTAGGTATAACAGAAAAGTTATTACCTAAATATTTTTTATTATTTTTAACGACAACTCATAACAACTAAATCAATTCTCAATGAGATTTGGGTATAAACTTCATATTTTTTTCATTTTAACAAAAGCCAATGTACCTATTCTGTGACAAAACATAAAATTCATTTTACGCTTATCTAACCATAACATAAAACATTAGACTTTGTATAAAAATACACATTAGATATGTAGCATTATGTTGTTAATACGTGGACTTTCAAAACCTGTACAGCACAGGTATCTCCTAACGAATAATTTATTGGCAAACATTTGGCAAATAACAAGTGAGTAACCAACCTTTTAGTGGTTCTTATATATTTTATACACTCGATGCGTTGGCAATAAAATTAATAAATTAAAATATTTGTACCAACATTCTTTGCTGTTGTGTTATATGGTGTTTAAAGGCAGGTTAGAATACAGTTGTCACCACCCCTCCTTTTTCCGCGGGTGTCGTACTACTACGAGACTACTAAGGAAATATAACTGAGAACGGGCAGCACCGTCCACTGTGCTACAACTACCATTTACTGCGTTCGCCAACCCTCTTGGGGGAGGACTTAGGCTCAGCAGTGGACTGAGATAGGCTATCGAGAGGTACCGTTCAATTCATTGTACTTTTAACTGTATATTAAAAAATAATTAGAATATAAAATTATTCATACGGTAAATCTCTTTTTATTTTATTTAACATATTAGGTATTTGATTTTATATACTTCGAAACATCATCTTATCATTTACTAGGGTACAGAAATCCTAAAAAAAACAAAATCAAAATCAAAATTAATTCATAATGTAACCCATTTCCAGTAATTTTGCGTCGATTCTATACTATCCTGAGTATGTCGTGGGTTCAATCTTCGATGGAGTGAATTGGGAAATATATAATTTTTGAATTTTCTCTAGTCTTCGGCCGTGGCTATAGTTAACACTATACCACCAAAGGTGCCGCCAAGAGATTTAGCGTTCCGATACGATGTAAAAACCGATGACCGTTATGGGTTTCATTTATCTGCCATTCCTCTAACTGGGTATCCCGCTAACATCTCAGGATGTAACCACTATCAGGTGAGATTGAAGTCAAATGCTATGATGTAGTGGAATAGGTTTTTTAAGATACCAATTTATGGCATCAATCCATAGACTATAGCAGTACACAGCTGGACCAAAGGCCTCTCCCAAAGGGAGGGTTTGCCCATAATCACCACGCTAGGCAAACTGGTTAGTGATCGAAGTAGATGGTAGGAATAGCACAGCAATTGTATTCTGATCTGCCCTCACAGCACGGCATATTAATTATTCTGGTATAGATACCATAATGTTACTACCTAACTGAGCAGCATTCCAAAATTTTGATATTGGTATAACAATATTTAATTAACTTTAATTACTGCTGTCCAAATATTAACAAATTAATATTCGACAGTCCACATAATAGCTCGACGGTGATGAGATATTTATTTTCTTAGTACAGTTATCTAAATTTGACGGCCGGTTGGAGCAGTGGGCAGTGACCCTGTTTTCAATGTCCAAGGCTGAGGGTTCGATTCTCACAACTGGAAAATGTTTGTACGACGCATCTTTTTCAGTGTCTGGGTGTTTATCGGTATATTATAAGTAATCATAAGAAAATATATCAGTCATCTTAGTACCCATAGCACAAGCTACGCTTACGTTAGATGGCCATGTGTGTATTGTCAGTATTTATTTATTTATATGAAAATTATCTAAAATTACGTCAAGCGCGTGGACGCGAATTTTGGAGACTAAATAGTAGAACAATAGTTTTACTTACTTTCGACACCTGGATAAATAATGGTGGTTAGCAAGTTTGACGGGTCATTAGGTCCTGTATTCGTTTATATAATCCTGTAGTAGGGGAGCCCAAGCGGGGATTTCGGGATTTACTAAAGCGCGGCAGATTAATATACAGGGGGATGCCTTGTACCCGGTTAAGTACCTCCACAAAACATGAGGCCCATATATAAGGCCGCCCGTGAACAGATCAGATTAGAAAAAAATTACCATCAGAAATTCTCGAGCGCATTAGATTCAGGTAGGGTGAGTTAATTACATCCTAAAAAGTGTATATTCCACTAATCTGACAATTTGAGAGTGACGTAAAAAAGGGGGAGGGCAACAAAGTAAAATTTTTTTTTATTTTGAAGAAATAATTCAAGAATAATGAAAAATATATAATCTGACGATTTCTGCAAGCCGAAATAACAAAAATTCGTCGATAAAGTTAAATGCGTGCACCTTTGTGATGCCTACATTTCCTTCTCCGCGTTTCTATTCCTCTCTCACTCTTTCTCTATCTATTACTCTCTCACTCCGTCCACACTCTGGTTTCTGCTGCCATGACGCCATCACAGCTGATCATAAAGACTCGTTCGTGGCATACTGTTTACAACGTGTTTCCAACGTTTTGGCTTTTTTTGCTATGTTAATATTATTTGTGTGAATTAAAGTTTATCAATATTAAAATTCCAAAAATAGTATTCTATGAAACTTCTATCAGACTTTCGAACTGGGAGAGTTCAAATGCATAGAAATATGATTTCTTTGAACTCAGCGAGCTCAAAATATCACATAAATTATATTTTGAGCTCAAAAATGTCATAAGTACAATCTTAAGCGCCCAGGAATGGAATTAGCGGGAAGTTGCAGGGATGGCCTTTAAGGTGAACCGTTTTTCTAATTTTTTTTTGTCAGATCAGGCGTAACAGTACGTTGAGAATATAAAGATGAACCATATCTATCTTAATCTGACGCGCTAGAGTATTTCAAAATGGCGAATTTTCGATCGAAAATCGAAATCGTCAGATTAGTGAATGAGAGCTTTTTTTTTAGAAAATCTGACGCGCTCGATTTTTTTTTTTTTTTTTCATTTGCAACCCTTAAATACAACCACTCGCATCATGCAAACGATCAGATTAACATACGTACATTATTAAAAATACGTAGGGCATTGATGCTATCAACATCTCACGCGCTCGAGGATGTACATGCAACAGTTTTTTTTTACATATTTAAAAATCTATAGCCGCTTCCCCCACCGATGTAAAGGTATATATCATATAACATTTTTTTCTTTTTATCATCTAAGCTTTGCATCCCAATAGGTCTCTACGACGCTCGAGTAAATCCCCATTTAGCATCGTGGGCTCCCCTACTACTGTGTTCGATTTCTGGGCCAGTCCAACATAATTTATAGGAAAAGCTATTTGTTTAATGTTGTAATGCAAGGCAGATAAGCGGTTATTAGTAGCAAGTGCTTTTATTGAATACCGAGGAAACCGAAATAATGCGAAAAAAGAACATTTTGAAAACAAGGTTCTTTTCCAGTTTTTCAATTCAGTCCACTTTTTAAATAGCAGATTTTCAAATTCTTAGAACAAAAATTCTATTTCGAACTCTGCATTTTTACCGCCTAGGTCGCCCTGTAGGTAAGGACTGACATATAAACGTACATGACAATGCCTGTTTTCACTAACGACTGTCAAGGCAATGCCTAAGTAAGTAACGCCTAATCAAAGAAGATTCCCAGGCATACATTTACCTACCTTTCACCAATCGATATTATCTAGGCATTTCATATTATATCCTAACTTGTTTATAGTTCATGCCAAAAGGTGTGGTATTTTGTGTTTGTATTATCATATTTTTCATTTCTATGTATGGATACAAGTTTATTTGAATAACCGAATTAATATTTATTTTTCATCTGTCAAATGTCAGTTTACGAGTCCCTTAAACTTTTCGATCTGCCGAATCGGTATTGTACAAACAAAGTATTTTCGACCTAGTGCAGAAAATTAACGTTTCTATTATTAAATCAAACACATAACGATAAAACTTGCGTGTCTGTCTGTGTTTTCAAAATAACTAACACTTATTAAGCTCATAATATGACTATTTGAACAATAAAGTAAGACAGACGCACGTTTTTTGTTTATCTGTGTACATGTCTGTCTGTCTTTTTATCTGGGTGTCAGGACTATTTGTCAGGTCGCGGTTGTGTGCGAAAGCGTTCCCACCCAGTCACCAGTCGACATGTTGGAACACTGTGGCGTTTTAGCCGGTACGAGTCCGGCATAACCATTGTGCTTCCCCGTGGCGCTGTGGTATCCATGAGGATTTCCCCACGAATAAAAAAAGGACTATTTGTCAGGGCTAATCGTATATAATCAAAACAGCTAAATCGATTCGATTTTTAAACTTTAATCACAAAATCAAACCTCACCAAAGGGTGTAAAATGAGAAATGGAAGTATACGAGTAAAAGGCGTATTTAGGTATATCGCGTAGGATGTCAGGTAGAAACCGCTTAGGAGTTATGGTTTAAATATAACTGGCATACTCAATAACAAAACCAAAATAAGGTTAGCCCGCAATCTTAGGCTGCAACATTACTTAGGTACCATCACAATTATTTTTTGACCGCCTCAAAGGTGTCTCTTCAAATGATTTGTTGATAAGAAGGACATGGGGATGAAAGTTAACCGATTTTAATTCAACAACAAGAACATAGAATATTAATAAATATATATTATATAAATATATTGTTATGTTGTATATATTGTTTGCTATGAACACTCCCGACTTATTCTCCTTCTAAACAGAAAAACAAAAACAAAATCGGTTCATCGGAAATTACGCTGCCACAGAAAGACACACACTAAGATGCATACTTTATGATGATTTTAGTCCCCAGGGTAAACTATCGCCTTGGTACAGGATTTGCTATACTTCTGATTTTTATTTTACCAACGTTGTGCCAAAAGTCCGAGGTGAAGAATTTTTGGCAAAATTAAGTTTTAACATAACTAGCATAAGAACCATTTCACTCCGTTGATAAAGTCTTACGATATTCGAAAACGACTGCTGCGATTGTTAGCGAGCATATCTTGTACTAGGGTACCGTGCAGTGTGCTAAATTAAAATGTACCCTGCTGATTTGTCACTGGACTGGATGCATTACTCTGCAAATTAACTGACTCAGAAAACAAAACAAAACAATGCTCACCTTATTCTATTAGCACAACTGCAGTGGGACACATAATCCGAATAGAATGATATATAATGGTAATAATAATAATAAATATATTACGACAATACACACATCGCCATCTAGCCCCAAAGTAAGCGTGGCTTATGTCATGGGTACTAAGATAATGAACTATTATTAAATCTATCGCATTGTATAATAGAAGATAATTGGTTTACAAATCAAATGAAATGCACAATCATCCTCGTAGGTTATATCTATCATGCTGTGCAATCGTAGGTAACTCCTGACAGCTCTATTATCCATACCTGACCATGGAAAACATTATGTAAGTAGGTACTAACTATTGATTAGGTAAAAACGTAAATACATACTTACGCTATGAATGCTTTCCATGAGCACAAGATACCGACCCGTTCTGCTAATAATAATAATTGCTTTTAATTCAGGGCAAATACCCATATGACAAAAATTTAAACAAAAAATACTATAAGCAAATTTGTACAGACTTCGATCTTACATAAATAGTAACTTAAATCAAATTAAAATTGCAAATAATACAAAAAAATTAAATGCTTAAAAAACATTTTTTATGACTATGATTTTTCCTTTTATTACTTTATTTCTTACCTAGATATTTGTCAGTAGGCTATTTCGCCTAAAAAGTGGCCTATTTTACATAGGGGTGAGGGGGAAGTAAAAACGGTTAACCTAGCTATTTACTTTTTATTTTTAAATCCATCCATAAAATAACGTTCGTAATCGTTCGTAAATATGAAAAAATATAACGCAAGTGTGTCTGTTTATTGAATACCTGTTTACAAAAAAAAGATTAGCCAGAATTCTTACAAAATATCTTGAAAAACTAGAATTTATAACTTATGAATTATATTATTGAATTATATTATATATTATAATTGAAGTTATTTTATTCACAACTTTATTTTTGTACAGAAAGCTGTCATAGCCTGTGGTTGAAATGGCTAGGGCTCCAGCTTCACTTTTCGGGGGACGTATAAAATAAAAAAACCTATGATATTAAATAAACATAGTATTTCAACATATTTAAACAACTACTGAGCGAATAATATATCAGTTCTTGGAGCTTTAATCACACACTACTTTGATGTTGAAACCTTTGATCACGTAAACATTGCCAATCGCAAATGCCCGTCCCGAAGACCTACACCCGTTTTGCCTTATTTAAGAATTTCCTATAAGAAGTCAATTCTTATAGGAAATTCAAAGTATTATTAATGTTTAACTTAACTTAACAGTGCTGCTCATCGTATTAGTTGATAGGCTGCGTAAGCATAAAGCAACGTTGACCCAAGTCGGTAAATAGATGGGTCTTTGGTAGTTTGAAAGGTAACTTGGTAATGGTATCCATCAATCTCAGCTTATATCACTAACAAAGAATAATTATCGTTTAAGGAAGAATCGAAGTCGCATTGTTAGTTGCGTATGCTTTAAAATGCTTTTGTAACCTAGAAAATTTCCAATTTTTTTTATTTAGTCCTAGCACTGCAGTGCTCATAAATGTGGCAATACTTTATACAACTTGTAACGGAATTACGAAATATTTTAGAAGAGTGCAGTTCATAAGGAATAACCCTGTAAAAGTATTAAATCAAAAGAAGCATATGTATTTATTCATACAAAAGAATTCAAAACATTCTCAGTGTTTACTTATGACTATCCTGTTGAAGATAAATCCATCCGATATCGACCAACCGACACGTGCATAGTAATAATAAAGTGAAAGTTAGCGTTTCAATTTCGCAGATAAGTCTCAGAGAGAGTAAATAATGTACATCTGAAGTATAATTTCGGTTTTCATTTATACGTTGTATATTCAGTATCGTGTGAAAGGTTTGATGCTGTCCGCTGAGCAGTTCTGTTCTCTATGTCCAATAATATTCATCAGATCTAGGCGAAATTTGGGCAAACCTAAACTGATAATATACAAATCCATTACAAAAAATAATATTTAAAGGGGTTAACATTTGATGGACTTAAGGTATAAAATCGTGAAACACTTTCGTCTCCTCTCCCAAAGGAACTGTAAGTATCCTATGTCCTCGTAGTACGAAATCAGGTGCTTAATTTCATTCAGAAGTCGCAACGTGATGCGCGGTCATGATACAGAAAGTCAAACAAAATGAAAGAAATTACAGTTTTGGTTTCAGTATCGATTGAGAGTATTTTTAAATATTTTTAAATATTATTAATGTATATATTCGTTCCTCCACTAGTTAAGGTCACTCGCTTTCGTGAATAGCATTAACTGCACCTTTACATATACCTATCAATCGCGTAATAATGGCATATCATATCATATCATCCTTATTAGATAAGGATCTGAAGAAATCAATTATAATTTTATTTATTATCGCATACCAAATTATTTATTATTTTTAGTAATATTTTGAAGTTTGCGTAGCGAAAAAACTGATTGTCAACGAATCATAATAAATCAAACAATCACTTTAATCACAAACGAAACATTATTTACATCTCTTATCAAATTTTAACAATAATCAGTTATCAAATAAACAAAAATAATCAATCTGGCATTAAACAAATTCCTTACGAATTGCCATTTCTCCTAGATTGTCCGACTATGACGGCCATAGGATTTGGGGAGAGATAGCCAGTGCTCTTTTCTCCTATTTCTTTGCTCTTACGTCTTTTTAACTCCTTCTTTTTCTTGTTGCCACAGTCGAAGTTATTGGGCCACTGTAAAATAATGTTTTGATTGATATACCTATTATATAAGTAAAATACTGCAACAACTTAACAAAACAAATGACGGGAGAGTTGCTGTTAAAAAATTAGGTCTCTATCCCGATTATCCGAATGATGAATTATAAGCACTAAATAACACATAAATCAACATATAGAGTACACGGTACACAAAAACATATCAATGAGAACATCCTAAAATTAGGTACCTAACTAAATAAAAATAAATAAACTAAAAACAAACAAATTTTATGTTAGCTGTGACATAATACTATGTAACGTTAACATATCTGCGGTGTTGTTTTTCCATAGTATCGCTTCAACGTTATGCTGTAGCAGTGGTTTAGGTCACTGCTACAGCGCTGATTTTCAGGCGACCTCTACCTACTGCACACAACCAAAGCCTGCCGACGGGACAGGTCTTACCTTCAGCAGTAAACTGTTTATAAGCTATTGATGATGATGTATTTTTGACGAGTAACGACGTAGGTATCAGCAAAGAACCCAATAGCAAAATTCAATCGTTGTTCAGTATAAGTACCTACCTGGGTTGACTGTAATAAGTATTGAATGTGCCTAATAGTGAATCCCACCGGAAATCATGCAGTCACAGCTACTTTTAGCTACTATACTTATGAGATTGTAGATAAATACAAATTTCCGTCAATTTCCAACCATTATTAAGGCATATTATCAGTTAACGTGACGACTACGCAACAAATATGAACAAGCTCATGAACGATGAGTTGACAATTTGCGAAATTATTTTATAATGCTACAGAAAAATTCATACAGCACGTTCTGGCCTCTATTTTTTCCCATTGATCTATTGACTATCCCTAACAGAGTAACAGGTAAGCCCGCTTTCATTTAGACACCACCATCAGGTCGGATTTCAATAAGGGTTAACTTAGACAAGCGTTTAAAAAAAACTTAGGACGTGATTTGTGTTGGCATAAGGCTGGTGCCTAAAATATTTAAAAAGTATGACAACAAAATATTCCTGCAGCTCTCTCTCTCTATTGTAGCCAAATATTTGAAAATGGTAGTTTTAGTAAACTGCTCTTGTTAATTAGGTTATAGTGTTATGTCATTAGCCCTTAATTCCCAATATACTCAATATATAACAATTCGATACCAAGATAAACAGATTTTTTGTTGTTTAACAAAGTATTTTTATTGCCAAACATTTTCCTACGACGCCCCGCGTTCATGGTTGAGGAGTTCTCCCGGCACTTTACCTTCAGCTCCTTTGTTAAGACGAGCATAAATTCCTTACCTATTATATAATATAATCGAAGCGTGTTATATTTATTGCATAGTTTTGTTGGCCATCCCTTGTCTTCACCATCAGTTTCTTGACCAAATGGTGCGTTACGAAAGAAAATTCACAAGTTCTATTAAAAAATACTCAAAACGCTATAAATAATTTACACAATTATTTATAGAGTTTTGAGTATAACATGTGACAATTTGCGATTAAACAACATCCCTCGATTTTCCAGGATCACTCCAAAACATCTAGATCTATTGGATAGGTCCGGCGGAATAATCACGTAAAAAATTTACAAAATAAAACATAGGTATAGCCTAATTACCAAGCTCTTCCTTTTTTAAGTCGCTTAAAAAATAAACAAAACTTAGTATGTTATTGCTATAAAGAATAGACAATTTTTCAATGCTACTTGAATTACCTATGCAATCCCGACTCGTGTAACTCGTGTGTCAAAAAATATAAAACTTTTTGTTACCAAAATAGACAAATCTTTCAATGCTAATCCTTGAATTACCTATGCAAATCCCAGCTTGTTTATACGGAAGGTAAGAGTCATAGGTCGTCGTTGAAAATAGCTCAATGTCGTTGAACTTGCCCCTTTATTCAGTTTCTCAATAATTAAGTCACGGCGGCAATAAATACCGAATTGATAACAGTTTCCATTCTAAAATAGTTAAAGATTTGGTGTTTTAGTAAAAAAACGAATTTCAGTTTGATTATTTTTTTACATGTACTTAAGGAAGTTATCATTGAAATAAGGGGTTTAATACGTCTTAAATGCGTCATTTCAAACATGAGTTCTTTTGAACGTTTGTAAGATAATATTATGCATTAATTTTATGCTTATTATTTATTTATTTTATTAAAATAATTAAATGATCACTTGCTTAAACGGTGAAGGAAAACATCGTGAGGAAACCTGAATGCCTGAAAGTTTTCATTACGTTATCAAAAGCGTGTAAAGTCTACCAATCCGCACTTGGCCAGAATGGCGGACTAATGCCGAAACTCTTCTCATTCTGAGAGAAGTCCCAGTAGTGGGACTTTAATTGGTTGAGTAGGATGAAATATTGTACATTTCCTTTCCATCGAACTGGGAGTTACGGTGCACATTCAGTGCACAAGGCGACTCCCACTTAGCCGTTTTTTTTCTAATAGCTCTGTAAAAAGTTAGGTATCATCTGTATTTCACGAATGTAATCTTGGTATCATATCATATCTACATAATTAAATGAATTCTAATGCAATAAAAGATTTAGATAAGTGATAGCACACGGCTTAAAACAATGAAACAGAGAGATTATAATTATAACTAAGTACGTGCAGTTTTGATTAAATAAGTAGTTTTGCGCATTGTTGTTTGTTGTCTAAGATTTATTTTGTTTTTACTAAACTCATTATGATAAGAAGACCACTTATCTGTAACGTATGTGGCATAGAATTTAGAAAACATTAAGTAGATATTCTCGGCATAGCAGCCTTCTCTGTTTTTTTTTGCTTTACTTATTTTACTTAGTTTTTTAATTTGACTTAGTTATATGTCATACATGTAATGGTATAATAGAATTAAGCCGAAGGTGCTTCCTCGACGTTATCCCGAACATAATATGATATAATAATTTATAGAGTAGTTAGAAACAAAAATGATCCAAACCGATTGAGTTGGTATGTATTCGAGATATAGAAACATGTAAAACATAGAAGACAGACAGTTTCTATGTCTATAGGATTGAGTTCGCTGTCGATAAGATAGTAGCTAAGATACATATGAGATAATAACAAAAAAATTATAAAAACCACAAACCTTCAGTACTGAACCGACTTTGAACTATAAGACCTTGATGAATGTATTAATATAGCTTTCGATTCATTAAAACTATCTACCGTTTTCTATATTCAATTTTCCTACTCATATCTGTAATCTGTTGATCAGTTGCTCTAGCAGTTATTTTTTATTGAAAGTCGTATTGATATTGTTTGACAATAACAACGTCGCGTTGCTAAGTAATAAATCTATAGATTACGAATAGATTCAATTTAGAAAATGGACACTTAAACATCTACCTAGAAATATTCTGTTCATTTGATACCACGTATTTGAGTATGGAAATACTAGAACATTTGACGACCTCCCTGGCACAACAGAGAGCTGTAGGAGGTCGGTCTGGTGGGAGGCTTTCGCTGTGGCTAGTTACCACACTAAAGACTCTGTTCTGGTGTGATGTCGCGTAGAAACCGATTAGGGGTATGACTACCATACTCCTAACAGGTTAGCCCGCTATTATCTTAAACTGCAACATCACTTACCACCAGGTGAGATTGCAGTCAAGGGCTAACTTGCAGTCAAACAAAAAAAAATGGAGTAAAATGGATTTTTTTGCTCAGTTCGTTTGTACAACAAATATTAGAAGTACAGTTTTCGCGACTCTAAAACAAGTTTTATTAGGTCACTAGCTGACCCGCGCAACTTCGTCTGCTTCGAATCGGTTATTATCGGTTTTAATATCTTAAAAAAACCAAGAAACTAATTGCAGCACCACCTACCGGTTCCAGCTTTTTCCAAACTATATAATACGCGGCCGAGCGGCCCTCGGCATTTAATTTGCATGTAAATAATCAATTTTAATTATAAAACTATTTATTTGGATAAGGATTAATATCATGATAGGAATTCACTTTTCAAATCCTCAACTATGCCTATCCAAAAAACCACGTCACTCTAAAACTCCGTTGCGCGGCTTTAGAAAGACAGATGCGGAAAAAATAGCGATGCCATCCTGTAGGAGCTGTGTGCTTTTCCGGGATAAAAAGAAGTCTATGAGCTATTCCAGACTATATTGTATGTCTCTGCTAAATTTCCGCCAAATCGGTTATTTCGTTGTTGCGTTAAAGTGTAACAAACATCCATCCGTCCATCCCATACATCTATTCTCACTAACTTTCGCATTTACAATATTAGTAGGATGGCACGCATGAATTAGATCTTTGTTCCATATGCCTTGCGACTCGCTGTTATCTGTGAAGAGTTATGTGCTTTATCTCCGATAATATTAATCAGATCTTCATTAAAATTACACAATACATGCTTATATACACTTTCAAATAAAAAAAGAATTATTAAAATCGGTTCAAATTTAACGGAGCTATGAAGTAAAATTGATAAAAAAAAACATCTCATCATTTCCCGGCAGAATCTTACATTTACATTTATAATATTAGTAGGGATAGAAATAGATTTTACTTTAACGATACGAACGATACCGTTCGATACGTTTTCACGTATCGAACGGTATCGTTCGTATCGTTTCGTACGACTGTTCGATTGCGAGCGGGCAAATCCTGTACAAAGGCCACTAATGTAGATTTAAAAAACTCCGACAGTTTTGTATATTTTATATTATTACTCTTCACAAGTTTCTTTCAACATACTTGTGTTTTTGGTTTAAAATATATAATTTTAAAAATTCATTATTAAAGGTCTTACTTAGCTTTTCTTGCCACGTAATTTTAGTAGTTATATTGTAATTATTGAATTTCAGAAATTAGATTAAAGTCAGTTTATTGAGATTTCGACGATAGCTACTGTGTATTATGTAATCTCAACTGCGCAGCCAGTACAATGAAATGTATAGGTCAATTGGAAATAATTCTATTACAAAAGTACTAGATTCACAAGCCCTGACTATTTTAAACCACGAATTGATTTAAAATTATTTTATACGTATTCTATGAGACTTCTGTATTTTATACATTAAGTAGTAATTAGTAAGTAGGTAGGTTATACATAATTAATAGTTATTGTCGGCTGATCCAAGCCTGTAATACAATAATGGATAGGAAATTAATAACTTCTAACCCATCATTATTCGTTTTCACGCGAAGAAATGACATCATAGGTATCCTCGGATTAATTAACCTATCTATCCATCCCATTGATTTAATATATGGTAAGCTCACTACCTACTCTAAATTAGCATTCACTATGGGACATGGGTACTTATATTACGATCTAACCTTTTTGGATATATTTTTTTTTAATAATCCGGCGACAAGATATAATCTGACATTTACTCCACATTTCTTGTCATATTAAATGTTTACCCAAATATATTTGTGTATTTTAAATAACTTTATTAAACAAGTAGTGTTCTTTCGTTATGCTGCCAAACTGCCTAGAATTCTAGCTTAAAAATTAAGTAAAGGTAAAGTGAGGAATATGATACTATCTGGATATAATAATAATTTTTAACGAAATTTTATCAACCGCTGGTAGTCCCCCGTGTGACGCAAGTTTCACGTTACTGGCGTGATACTTCCGTGCTAACGTAGGTATGCATTGTAATTATCGCCGCTGACTATAATTAGTTTTCCGTAGGCTGTATGGTCAATGATCATTGCCTGTCCTGAAGGGGACAAATTAAAAAAACAACATATGTTTTGCGTTTCATCCGTTCCAGTCTTGTGTGTGGGACACGTAACTTACAGAATCTACTAGGCCTTAAAGGACTTGAATCCATGGCCGTAAAATAAATTTGAAAAAAAACTTATTTATTTAGTAGTTCCTTGCATGCCTTGATTTTTTTTTTTTTCATAGTGTTGCTCTGTTTTTAGGCGACGGTTTCCACTTATCAACATGGGCCATTTGCTTATTCCGCCAGTTAATATATATATTTTTTAACTGGTTACCGGTATATATACAGGCGCATGAGGCTTAACACACGATAGTAACGTATTAAATCAATGCTTAATACCTAAACTTACACCTCAGGTTGATAAAAGCAGGGCAGCTCATTGCAGTACGTATTCCTCGTATGTTTTGCGAAGTGCAACTGCTTATAGCCCGTGGTTTTCCACTTACCATCAGGTGGATCAACTGCTTGGTCCGTAAATATATAACTATTAAAACACCTATATCTAATAATAAATTTCAGTGTGTGTTTCACAACTCTCGCTGAAACAATCGCAGAACGATTTCTGATGTGTTTATAACATAGTTCACAGGGACAGCTAGTTTTATATGAAAGTCCTAAAAATATCACTTTAATTTACGGGCTGTCCTGATTTATTTTAACAAAAAAATAGCTATGGCCATAAGCAGCGGTGAATGCTATGGTTTTAAGTGGGATGTCCCGACTTCGCTTCCCGGCTGTGGCGTTAAGCGTAAAGCGATTAAGCGTTCCGGTACGTTGTAGCGTAGAAACCGAACCAATGCTATACCCCTAACAGAGTCCATAACTATATTAGACTGCATCATCATTTAACAGACGGTGAGATTGCAGTCAAGGGCTAACATGTATTGGGAAAAAAACAATTTCCTGATGATCGTATTTATTTACTCTGATTCACACTTATCCTTACTAATATTATAAATGTGAATGCAAGTTTGTTTGTTATGCTTTCACACGAAAACTACTGAACCGATCTTCATGAAACTTTGTATACATATTCTTGGAGGTACAAGAAATAATATAGTATACTTTTCATTGAAAAAAATAATTACGTAATATAAAAAAAAGTTGGTGAAAATATCTCAATATGACTATAGGTGTCGTCTCCCAAATTTACGCGGGCGAAGCCGCAGGGCACATCTAGTAGATATATATAAATATATTTTTGATGTTTATGTATTAGTATGTAGTTATTCGTAAGTATGTTAGTATTTTATATTTTGTACCACCCGCAGTTTGTTCTCCTCTTTTTTGCTAATTCTTAGGTCGCCTGGCAGAGGTCGCTACTAAGCGATAAGGCCGCCTTTTATATTCTAATTCTATTTTCATGTTTAGTTTTTCTTGTATATATCTTTTACTTAATATGGTGTACAAATTAATAACGATAATAATAATCCCTGGCTTTCGCAGGTATCGAAAGTGTCTGATTTGGGGCGGCATGCTAGCGGTGCTGGTGGCAGGAGCACTGGTAGCTTTACTGGTGCTGCATCCTTGGGACCGCAACCAGCAGATGCGATATCGTCACGCCGCAGTCGCTGCTAATGGTTACGAATGCGCTTCCATAGGACGGTAAGTTATTAACGTTTTCCGAGCAAATTCATTTGCGGTCTTTTTGATGTGAAACATCTATCTACTATCGGAGGGTAAACCTGATTGTTGGCGACACAGGCCGTGGCGACGCCTCGCCACGCTATATGCAATAACTTACACAAAAGTTAAATTTCTATGTTTGACATCTGCCAGCCGTCCCGTGACGGCTCACACATTTTTTTTATTCGAAAACTGGTTTCTTGCGAAGTTTAATAAGGGTTTTAAAATCCTTTTTTTTCTAGGATTCTAATAAAGGGTCATATGTATGCGGTACCTACCAATATAATGTGTAAGCTAATTTTAATTTGCTTGCCGTGAAGTAAGGTTCTGATCGATACAAAATTACGTACATGCGTTTAATTTTAAACACATTCTATATAATAATCAACCGCAAATAAAAGTTTGTCACATAAAAACAAAAAAAAAGGTATAAAGATTTATGCAACCTGTTACAAAAGGTTAATTCACAAAAGCACTGCCTACTTTTAATACCTACTACTTGTATAGAAGGAGGATTTTTACTATTTTGATATATTCACTGAATTCCTACCCGGGTTTAACCCCTGGCAAAATGGAAAAAATCTGCAGTAGGGTACTGCAGATTTTTCTCCATTTTGCCACTGTGAAATTTTAGTACAAATTTAAGTAATAATATGTATTAAACTATTTCTTTTAAAGCAATATATTGGAAAAGAACGGCTCAGCTGTCGACGCTGCCATAGCAACGCTTTTCTGCGAGGGCTTAGCATGTGCACAATGCATGGGTCTCGGAGGCGGATTTCTGGCGACCATTTACGATGCTAAGACACGTACAGTGAGGGTGCTAAACGCGAGGGAGAGGGCGCCCTCTGCAGCTACTGAGGACATGTTCCAAAACGCCTCATCCACTGTTGGTGGTCTTGCAATCGCAGTGCCTGGAGAACTAAGGGGATATGGTGCTTTATACCGAGAGTATGGTCGCTTGCCATGGAGGGAGCTGGTACGGCCGGCAGCGGATTTGTGCCGTCGAGGACACCGCGTGAACAACTACATGGGCCGAGTGCTGAAAAGCTATAGAGACAGGATCCTAGCTGAGCCGTCAATGAGGTGAATTTTATATATGAGCTTATCAATGGAAGTATGTAAGTAGGGTTTGATTATTTTTATTTTGACGGCCGAGTGGCGCAGTGGGCAGCGACCCTGCTTTCTGAGCCGTGGGTTCGATTCCCACAACTGAACATGAATATTTTTCAGTGTCTGGGTGTTCTGTATTTTATATGTATTTATGTAGATCAAAAATATTCAACAGTTATCTTAGTACCCATAACACAAGCTACGCTTGCTTTGGGGCTAGATGGCGATGTGTACATTGTCGTAGTATATTTATTTATTTATTTTATTTATTATTATTGCAATTCTTAAAAATAGTTCAACGGGTACATACCACGATAATATTATGGGATTTGTCGATATTTCGACCCAGTTGCATTGATCGTGGTCAAGACGGGACTGACAGATGATCAGAAGATCGTGGTCCCGTTGTGACCACGATACACATCGCATAATATCGACAAATCCCATGTTATCGTGTTATGTACCCGTTTAACTATATTTAAGAAATGTTGATTAACCACGAATATGTTAGTTTAAAATCTTTATTATTGCAATCTTCCTTATTCCTCCGTTTTACCTAAAGGAAAAAATCCACGCACTATCTTTACCTTCAACGGCCTGTAACAGTCCACTGTTGGACTAAAGTGATCCACTTCACAGGTAGGTTTGCCCATAATCACCTGACGCTAGTCAGAAGGGCTGATGATCGCAATAGACGGTAGTACTGGCATAGAGGAGGCTACTGCCCGTTTTTAGTTATATTCCTCTTACGACACCCGTGAAAATAGGACGACTATATCCTGATCTGCCGATCACCACATGGCGCACGAACATGCAAATTGTAAAAGTGCCGTTAAATTAGCACAAACTTTTTATAACAGAAGGCTAACACACAAACTATATTGTTCTGTTCGTTATCTCGCTAACAATACCTACTATTTATTTTGTCATAAATTAGTAACGTTTCATTGAAAATATAAATTGCATATATTATTTATTATTCTTACATTAAAGGAAGGTCTATGGTTGTCTTGCCAAACAAATGTTATTATTTGAACATTGTAAAGCTGTAAGATAACAAAAGTGCAAGTTAATATATCTGAATCCTGATCAATATAATTCCAGGGAACTCTACGTAAACCCAAATACAGGAGATGTATGGAATGAGGGTGACTTAATCCGTGAACCAACCCTAGCCCGCACCCTCGACATCATCGCAGAAGAGGGCCCCGAAGCAATTCACGATGGCAAACTGACCTCGGCGCTTGTTCGCGACATCCAAGCCTTCGGTGGCATCATTACTGAGGAAGATCTCAGGACATTCGAGTAAGAAATTCAACATCATCAATGATAGCCCATTTCTGGACATAGATCTTTTGAATGCCGCTTGTATCCAGCAAGCAATGGCGTAGTTATTATGTAACCTTTTTTTTTTTTTTTGTTATCGGGGGAGAAAAGATATTATGTAATCTAAGGTCCCGGGGTAAAGAGAAAATTACGACACTATTTAAACTTTTTATATTATACCTAATAATAATTGACGGACCCAGCAGATGGCCTACTTATTAGAATACCTGAATGGAAATTTGCGCCTATTAATAGAGTAACACGCCACGAACACTTCCTAGAAAGCGTCTATAAACCTGAAGACGTTAAGCCTCACATAAACAGCAGAAATAAGGAAACTAGACAAAATACTTTTTTTCTTGTGATTCTTCCACAAACCGTTGTCTGGAGAGAATCGCTTAAAGCGATAAGACAGCCTTTGTGCATTTACGATTTTTCGTTATTACTTGTTATTTCATTCGCTTTCTCTGTAATTTGTGCAAAAGAGACTTAAAGATTTGGTCCATCTTCTTTTTAAGACTTTACTTATACTTTATTAGGCATGGCGGTTTACCGTTTTATATATCCTCCGATTTGTATATTATAATTCGCCCGTGCAGCACATCTAGCCTAGATGTACCTATCGACCGCTTTTTATAAATCTGGTCTCCACGTCATAAACCACAATCGGAAATCAGGCATTCCCCACGTACAAATACCGATAATGAATTTTTTGCTTCTTCAGAGTGGAATGGCAAGATCCAATCGCGGTGCCATTATCAGAAGAGCACACGCTTTACTCGGTACCCCTGCCAGGGTCGGGGTCGGTACTGGCTTTCATGCTCAACATTATGCGAGGTTGGATCGGCGCTGGTACCAATGTGCTGGCCGGCAGCAATCTCTACTGGCACCGCGTCGTTGAAACCTTCAAGTACGCATACGCGAAGCGCACAGGCCTCGGGGATCCTGCACGCACTAACTTACCTTACGATATCAGAGAAGTGAGTATGTCTGTATCTTGTATATCCTGGTTACCATCTTCTTGCTATCTGTGGTCGCCACTTGGTTAATGGCGCAGGCGACCAAAAATTTATGCCCCGATTCTACCGGGGATAAAACACGGCAACAGGGAATAGCAGAAACTAGAAGTTTACCTTCGTTTATCATGAGAATATTATTTGGATCACATAATAAAAACATATTGTTCTTATCTATAATAAATATAAAAGCTTACAAGCGTATTTGAAACTAAGCGATATTACAGCCTTAAAAAGAGATAAATAATCCCTTACCTACTAATATTATAAAAGCAAAAGTGTGTTTGTTTATTTTTTTGTTTGGTTGCCCTTTTTTAAGCTCTTAATAACTAAGCAACCAATCGATTTGATTTTTGGCGAAGAGTTTAAGAGCGGAGTATAACAAAGGCTACTTTTTATCGCTTCTATACAAACGGTTCCCACTGGATTTGTAAACAATCGTAACTTCTTTAAATTTTAAATTTATTTCAGTTGGAGCGCAATCTTTCGGACCCTGATTGGGCAAGAGCATTTAGGAGCCTTATTGATGACAACCGCACCTATTCCGATTGGCAGCACTACGGTGCTTTGTTCGAAGGAGCCGATGACCACGGCACGGCCCACGTTGTGGTTTACGCACCAGATGGCAGCGTTGTCTCTGCCACGAGTACTATAAACTATATGTAAATATCATGCAAAATTATTCACCATACCAGTTATAAAAAACTGGGTGCCTAGTGTGAGATTTTCTCCTAACTTTAACTTATAAGATCGCCTAAAATTTAACTACGCTTTGAATGGCCACCATCTTGTTATAATACTGGAAAATAGTGTTGTCACTTAACGTGCGCTTCAGAAGTCTTTTTATTTAACATACCTAAACTTATTTTAATAACTTATACGTTACCTTCAAAAGTATGGAACGCTGCACGATTCTTACACGCACTTGTCTGGTTTTCTATCGATAGATAAAAAAATCACTCATGACTCTATGGCGATAAATAATATATTTATATCACAAAGTTGTACAATTTTGTAGTCTAAATATCGTTTATCGTTTTTCACAGATGGGGTTCTCAGAGGCGATCTACTAGTCTAGGTATAATGCTGAATAACGAAATGGATGACTTCGCGGTACCCAATCGTGAATCTTCTTATGGTATGCCACCTTCACCCGCTAACATGGTGGCAAAAGGCCTTCAGCCGTTGAGCTCGATGGTACCAAGTGTGGTGCTATCAAGAAACGGCGTAGCAGATTTGGTGATAGGTGCTGCTGGAGGAACAAAGATAACTACCCAAGTAGCGTTGGTAAGATATTGTTTTAAGTTTTACGAGCTGTTTTCACTGTTTTTAGAACTGGTCGTTGATATATTAGGCTATTATATAATATCAGACTGATTTCTTATTTTTTATTAAAATTCAATATAGCAAAAGTTACTTGCTGATTATCTAGCTTTCTATGTATAGGTGACGGAATTTCTAAAATCGGTTTAGTAGTTTTTTTAATGTATCTATTAGGTAGGTACATATACCTAATGGTACAAAAGTACTTTCCTCTTTAGTCTTCGATTCTGTGCGATACAGAAACATAGTTATTACCTCAAAAGTAATAATCCTAACCGCTTTCTTAAAATTTTTATAGCGAAAAACGGATCCCTTATAGGATCACCTACCCATTCGTCCTTCCTTCTGTGCGTTATAGCCCCTTTTTCTCAGAAACAACTTCCCGGTTTTCTACCTCTTTTGAACATAACAGAAAAAATACAAAATCCAGAAGATCGCATCTGTTATCCAGTGTAGCAGTAGCAACGGTTTAAAAAAAAAATCGAGATTCATCTATATCAAGTAGGCTTACTCTATAAGCACTTTTGAAACGCCATGTCTGCCTGTTTGTAGTAAGTCTACGACTAGTCTTTGTCGACCTCCCGAGCACAGTTGTGGTATACCTAGGTGAGAAGTCGTGAGTTCTATCACCGGCAGGGGTCAATTTCGAAATATATATATATATATATATATATATATATATATAATATAATTTATGACTTTTTTCTGGACTTGTCTAGTGCCAGTAAGTTAACATACAGGCTTTAATATAACTGTTACACCCCTAGGTCAATGTTTACCACACAGTAGTTAACAAAAGAACCTAAAGCTCTGCTGTGAAAATTAGTTTAATTCGCCTAATCGTAGTGTAGGAAAACGTCGATAGCCTAGTGGTTAAGGCTTCAGCCGTGTTTCGGCCGTGTTTGATCCCCAGCAAGCACCTCCAACGTTTTGGAGTTACGTGCGTTATTAATTTAAGCCATTAAAATATCAGCTGCTTTAACGGTGAACTCGCCGTGAGTAATGAATTTTGAGAGTGAGAATTTTTTCATAACGTTCTATGATGATGATGATGATGATGATGATGAAAATAATGTTGGTTTCAGGTAACAATGCACACACTTTTAGAAGGTGATGAGTTGCACGATGTAATTCAACGTCCGCGACTTCATCACCAACTCGTCCCGATGGAAATTGAACATGAAACTAATTTCAATCCAGTAAGTTATAATATAATGTAAGTTGCGTTCTCCATAATGATCTCAAAGACGTGCGAAGTCTATCAAACTGCACATACCCATTCCAGCCTAAATAAACCCTTCTTATTCTGAAAGGAAACCCGAGCCCTTTGGTGGCCCAGCAAGGAATTGATAATGATTTTGATGGTGAATATGTACTAAAATACACTGAACACGTGGCATAATTAAAAGATTATCTATCTATATCCTGTCTTTGGTTCTCTAAGGTTGTAGTTAGTTCCCACCCGACAGATTAAGATTTGCCAAGCGATTTAACGTTCCGCTACTATTCGTGTAGAAACAAATTAGGTAAATTAGAAAAAGAAGGAGAAGAAGAAATACTTTATTGCACACAAACATCAAAATATACATAAAATAAAGAATAAACAAAAGAACAAGAATTGTAGGCATGTAAAGGCGGCCTTTTGCTTGAATTAATACCCTTAACAGGTGATAATCTGTTAAGTGTCCCCAAATTGGCCCTCTACCATTTGAAACAGGATCATCACTTAACACCAAGTGAGATCGCAGTATAGAAACAAATAGATAGGTAGTCAACCTGACTAAAAAAGGGGGAAGGCAGCATTTAATTATTTACCACAAAAAAAAATTATTAACTATTGACCTTAGTGAGTTATGTATCCAAGATGAGTTCTCATTTTTTTAAATTTTCCAACAGAGTGTCATCGAGTTTCTGCAAGCGAGAGGGCACGCAACTACTGAACGTGGTCCGACAGCGGGATTCGCTGCAATGAATGGCGTGGCACGGGACGCCAATGGCTTTATTCTAGCATCAACAGATCGAAGAAGAGTTGGAAGCATCGACGGCTTTTGACCTTTACACGATAAAATATTAAGACATGTTGTTTCCACATTTAATACTAGTACAAAAAAACAATAAGGCGCTGTGCACAGAAACACTTTTGTGTCTTATGTTGGATACAAGCTACTAGAATCAATCGTAACTTTTTATGTGTGATCAACTAGAAAAAATAAAATAGGGAATTTTTAACGTTGGCAACATTAATTTTCCATGCAGGTATTCGAGTGCAAATACTTCAGTAGCTTATGTCCAACACGTGACACGACATTAATCGAAACAAGTAGGTGGAATACAAGCTGCCTTTGATTATATCTTTTTCATGCAATGAATATGAAAACAATAACTACTTGAGGCAGATGCAGACACTGTTGATGTCCAGTTGCTTCCACTTGATACTAAAGCATTGCCAATCGAATATTTCCCGCGTGATCTACTAGATGCAATAAATGTGGGTAGTTAGTAAACGCAAGCAAAATTCATTTTACGTTGAATTCATGTTACGTATTTTTAGTTGCTTGTGTCCAACACGGGACTAAATATTAATCGAAAAACTGTTTGGAATAAAACGATGAACTAGTTTCGAACAGTTACCAGCACTGACCTTTATTATTGATACTGAACTGGCTTTACCTATGCCAATGACAGCTAAAATTTTGTGCCCATATGAAGCGCCAAATGTGAAATACCAGTGGTTCTGGAATTTATATCTAATTTATTATATTGCTTTAAGTAGGTAATTCAAATTGTAGTTCCTTCGAAACTCATAATACATCTTCACAACTTACAAAATGGCGTCCATCAAATGGAGACAAAAACAAAGTGACAACAGCCAGGTTATGGATAATAATAGAGATCAGTGGTAACCAACCAGTGTACAGAAGTAGAAATCGACACAGTTGTCGGTCTGTAATGAAAAACGGACAACTGTCTAGTTTACCAATACGGTATTAGCGGACACAGATAAAAAAGCGTGAGTCTGGGCAGTTTCTTTTAAAGGTTTTTTTTTTTTGCCTTTTAGTGATATGACTAGAGGTCAGTGATGAATAATATACAGAAATAGCAATCAACGCAACGCGTACCTACAATTAATTGTAGGTATAATACTGCTACTCTAATATCAAACTTTTTCAATGGGTATGGTAAAATCGTGTACAACGTTTCCTTAAACTTTTGTAATGTTTTTGTTGTAAATATCAGTGAATATAATTTAATTTTAAGATAGGAACTGTGATATAGATAGAAAATAAAGTAAAATGAACACTGACTAAATTTGATATTATTTTAATTTATTTTCCTTTCTTGGCGCCAAAGACGGCATGTCTTTGTCGGTAGGGAACACAAATCGGTATACCCTGCCGACAAAAACAAGCCGTCTTTGTTGGTAGGGTGTGCCAAGTGATTTTGCGTTCCGGTACGATGCCGTGTAGAAACCATAGAGGTATGGGTTTCATATCATTATCATACATCTACAATCTTAAACTGCATCATCGCTTATCATCTTGTGAGATTGCAGTCAATCTTGTCAGATTGGGGGTTTGTGGTTTTTGTGAACCAAAACAGGCTTGTATTTAAAAGACTGACCATTCGGAAGTTACTTAATATCATAGCGTATATTAAGTAACTTCCGAATCGATATTTAACTAATGTACAGATTCAAACCGTCATAACACGTTAAATTTCACCGGTTAAACTGGAAGCGTTGTCGCATGTGTCTATCTTTAAAAACTTCGAGTTGTTCAAATTAATGAAAGCAGATGATCTATGGGGTATGTCGGTAATGGTAATACTTATCTAATATTATTGGCATCATTGCTCCTCATTTAGCCATACTTTCCAATAAATGTGTTGATTTGGGTACTTTTCCAAACCTAATGAAAAATAGTAAACTCATTCCTCTATTTAAATCTGGTAATAAAAATGATATAAGCAATTACAGACCTATCTCAATCTTACCAGCTCTAGTAAGATATTTGCTATAACAGTAAATCAACTTTTATATCACTTTAATTTAGCACACCCTGAGCAGTTTGGCTTTACTAAAGATCGTAACATAACGGTTGCAGGAAATAAACTTATATTTATGATGCCTGGTACCATTCATATAACGCCATGGGGGCTTCTTGTGATCTATCTAGAGCATTCGATTGTGTTGATCATAAAACGTTGCTTCTTAAGCTAAGCCACTATGGTATCAAAGACGTTGCACTAAATTTGGCTGCCTCTTAATTCAGCAATAGAACCGAAGGTGTTTGCAGAAATGACATAAAGTCTCAGGGTTCAAATACCTCAATAGGAGTCCCACAAGGCCTGATTTAAGGTCCTTTTCTATTTTTAGTGTATATAAATGATCTATCATTCCATGTCAGTGGAATATGCGACATTGTATTGTTTGCAGATGATACATCTCTAATATTTAAGACTGTCGGGAGTAAAGATTACTTACTCTGACGCTGTAAACCGTGCTATGGCGCATATGATGCACTGGTTTACAGTCAACAACTTAGTTTTTAATGCAAAAAAACAAAGTGTGTCGAATTTATCTTACCTAATTTAAATAAAATTGGTAAAATATAATGATAAATCACTAAAAATGGAGACCGCCACAGTTTTTCTGGGTATGATCTTGACAATAAGCTGGGTTGCCTAAGCAATCAGAAAAATTACTGACGTTGAAATAGCTGGGCTTGTTTATTTTGCGTACTTTCATAGTGCGCTGTCCTGTGCGCTTTAGGATCTTGTTAAGGGACCAAGCTGCTGATATTGAAACTATATTTATATTGAAGAAAAGAGCTGTATGATCAATTAAATCAGGCAAATCACTCAGTGAGAAATTAAAAAAAATACTTACTGTAGTTTTACAATATATTTATAGTAATATAGTATTTGTAAGAAAACATATTAAGCTTTATAAACAAAAAGTAGATATAAAAAGTCGACTTAAAAGAAATGATTTAAGAGAATTGAGCTTTAATAATATGATTCCTTAAGTAATTTTGGACCTACCAATGCATCAGTTTAAAGAATATGTTAAAATATTTTTATTACAGTCAGAGGTTACTACACAATTGATGAATTTATGACAAGGTTGCTATGAACCATTCGGCTCCGCTTACATCTCTCACAAGATTATTAGACCCACTTGAAATAAATACATGAAATGAAATGAAAATGAAAAACAATGAATAATATTTCAACCGATTAATTGACCAAAGTTTACCGGTAAATTATACCAATTACGAACGAGTCTAGAAGATCCGAAACACATTATACAGACCATAGCCCAAAAACATTCCCGCCAATTTGTTATGATTTTGATGTTGACACTGACATCTGTCAATTCAAAACAAACTGAAAATTCAATAAGCCGAAAAGCCGATTACTGTTTACGAGTCTGAGTTGTGAAAAAGGGAGTTTTTTTCATATAATCAAATGAAATACTTTAGATCTAGTTAAATTTCAAGAGAATACAACTCATTGTTTGTGATTTTGTTTCGTTTAAAAATTGAGTGACAAAGTTTTGCAGGCATGGCTCACAAACTTTCAGAAGGATCTCTTGAGGCAAGTTATAACATGTTATGTTCATCTCCCGTTTATTTATTTTATGATTCATTCACTGCCAGAGACTAAGGCTTCAAACTACTAGCCATTGGGAAACTTCCTGCAGCTACAATTGAAAAACATAGTTTATAAATTACGCCGGTAACGAACGTAAAAAAAGAAGCCGGTTATAGTAGGTAGATTGTTTATAAAGTAGACTACTATGTCGCCCCTTGGGCTACAGCCGAGTAGGGCTTTTTATTTGTAGATTTTAAAAGAAGTGTAAAACCTGCTCGACCTACGAAAGCAGGATATTGACAAAACTGGCAGGTATAAATCGGACGATTCTTTTGCTCTCGTTAGATGTCAAAAAGGTTTGCGCAGGTTCCACATATAATCACCATCAGAATCATCATGACCAACACAATACCAGCCTACTCAAAATCATGGATCTTCTGTTTCCACTGTTTTTCCTAAACCCTTGAGTTCACATGTCATTGAGCATATTATGGAGAACTCTTGGGCAGGCAGCTTTCCTCACAATAATTTCATTCACCAATATAGAATTGCTTATGACAATATCACAATTGCATTCTTTAAATCTATATCAGCTATGGCAGATGATTACATATTTCACTCTGACCAAATGCGTCTATATATAGAAATAAAAATAGGGGAACTACAAAAAAAAGGTTAAGTGATATTTAGTAAGGAACTGATGAGTAACTAAATAGAATATCACAATGAAGCTATCATTAACTATGGTTTACTTGTTCGTATTAATGTAGGTACACTTTTATAATTTTTGTCTGCATAGTTACTTTACCGTTTAGGTTTTCTTTCTACACAGATAATAATGAATGGTGGGCTCTATGATAAGCCAATAATGCAAGTGCTGGGCAGTAAAAAAATACAAGGGAGTGGAGCCAATGAGAGGTTCAGACTTTTGGTGTCAGATGGAAAGCATTCCCATAGCTTCGCCATGCTAGCAACACAACTGAATGATATATTAATAAGTGGGCAGCTCTCAGACTACTCTGTGGTACAGATTAACAAATTTGTCACTTCCGTCTTGAAAAATACAGGCAAAGGAGAAAAGTAAGTTATATATTTTCTAATTTGATGACCTAATGAACTTAGTATAACCTTATTGATTTTATAATATATATAAAATATTCATATGTTATTATATCAGTTCCAATTTCATCTTCTTTTTCTTTTTAGAACTGAGACTATGTGTCATGTCACAATATGATTCATTGTGATAACCATTATCTATAGTTCCCTATTAATTCTGGTTGCTGCCAGGACAAGCAACAGTTAAATTCAATGCCATGTATTGAAAATAAATGAAAAAAAAAAGTTCATTTTTTTCAATTTTTGGCTTTTCCCTTGGGCTTTTTCTTAATTTTATAAAAAAGCAAACCAATGAAGCCATCAAAATTTAATTTTACATATTATATAGATAGTTTTACATTTCATTGAACTAATATGCAGTTTCCAATATACAATCAACATACATTTTTTCATGTCTCTTCTTTTGCATCTTTTTTTCTAATTGTGTCTCAGTGGTAGATCAATGTCATCATCTCACTAATGAAAAACAAAGCTACATGTTTATTCTATTTGCAACAAATATTATAAGTAGTTTGTTTGCAGTCAGCAGTGAATTGCTTTTTCTCTAATAATTAATTGTATAAATACTTGTTTTAACAATTCTTCATTGATATATTACTTTAAACATAATTACAGGCGGGTGATGATTATCCTGGATGTAACCATCATATCTCCAGGCACAGAAGTTGGCAAGAAACTTGGTGACCCTCAAACTTGGTCTGAAGATTCAGTGACAACTACAGCACCAGCTCCAAGCCCAATGAGACCAGTACCTCAGCCCACACCAGCACAAGTCCACTCCTTGGCCAAACCGGCTGCTGGGCCTAACTTGGACTCTAGCTTGCTTGGCTCACAAATGACACATCCTATAGCCAGCCTTAGTCCCTATCAAAATAAGTAAGTTTTTTTTTTTATAAACAGCTCTCCAACTCAGTCTAAGTTACTGAACATCCAGCACTAATAATGGCTCACCGTAACCCTTTCTAGCACAAATGGCAGTCCATACAATATGTTAAGATGGCCATAGATATTTAATATCTTTTTTTTATTCCAGATGGGTTATCAAAGCTCGGGTAATGAACAAGTCACCAATTAGAACTTGGAGCAATGCAAAAGGAGAAGGCAAACTGTTTAGTATGGATCTTTGTGATGAGAGCGGAGAAATCAGGGCCACTGCATTCAGAAATGAGTGTGAAAAGTTCTTTGACATAATACAGGTATTCACTAACATTACAAGGATAGTTTTCTGATATTTCTGTCATATTGCTTATTATTTTCATACAACCTAGCTGAAAATATTTAATGAATCAGTTTTGCAGTAGGATTTCTTTTTACCCAACTATAAATTACCCAATACATAATAACTTCATCGCTAAAACATGATATGATATGTTTTTTGTTATAGGTTGATAAAGTGTATTACATCAGTCGTTGCCAACTTAAAACTGCGAATAAACAGTTCACTGCCTTGAAAAATGATTATGAAATGACATTCAACGCGGACACAGTGGTCGCCGAATGTATGGAGGATGCATCAACACTCCCCACTGTGAAGTATGACTTTGTGCCTATCAGTGATATTGCTAACAAGAACTCGGACACAATATTAGGTAAGAGATAAAAAGAGTACGAGTTTTGACAACCTCCCTGGCGCAATGGTGAGCTCTATGAATTTAAGTAGGAGGTGCCGGGTTCGATTCCGGCAGGGGCAATTTGTGAATTTCCTCTGTTTGGTCTTGTGGGAGGCTATGGCCGTGGCTAGTTAAAGACAAAGACGTGCCGCTAAGCGATTTAGCGTTCCGGTGCGATGTCAAGTAGAATCGATAAAAAAAAAAAGAGTAGTTAAAGTCCTCAAAATGGGTCTATTACGAATAAGCTCACAAGTCACAATGCATTACATTGCTTATATGATGATGCCACATGATTCATGCTGGTGAATTTTGGCAATAAGATGCCAAGTATTCCTAAATGAGGCTCTAACATCATATTATACTATCAAATAATTAAACTAGGGACCCAACTGCCCAGCATGGTGATTAGGGGCAAACCAACCCGTTGGAAAAGGCATTTGGTCCAGCCCTGTACTATAAGCTTGATTGATAATAACTAAAATGGTTTATCTCTTTTATATATTTTCCCAACAGATGTCATTGGTGTGTGTAAATCGGCTTCCGATGTACAGGAACTCACAGCAAAGAACACGGGCAAGTTACTTAAGAAGAGAGAAGCCACTCTTGTTGATCAATCTGGCGGGGCTGTAAGTATCAACTTATTTATTTATTTATTGTTATTAGGTTACACAAAACAGGTTATAACTTAAAGTAGATCTAAAGATAAGTATCTAGCTGTCCCGGCGAACTTCGTACCACGGATCTTTTTTTTGATGAATTATATATTTTAATACTTTTTATCCTATTCCGGACTAAGAAAAATCCAAAAAATCATATATCATAAAAATTGGTCCAGCCGTTCTTGAGTTATAAATGGTGTAACTAACACTTCTTTTATATTTACTTCCTTTTATATATAAAGATAACAAAAATGTGTGTACACATCTTGGAATTAAATTAAACAAACAAAAACAACTCACTTCAACTCTTATATTCATCATTATCAACACAATACCCGACATGGGTCTCTTGAGAACTGTTTATGCCATAATGCCAAGTGCAGATTGGTAGCTTTACACACCTCACAAAAAACCAAAATCGTTGGCCTATCATAAATAGAGTCCAAGGCCGTGGGCTCGATTCCCACAACTGGAGAAAGTCTGTGTGATGAACATGAATGTTTTTCAGTGTCTGGGTGTTTATCTGTATATTAGATGTATTAATTTGTATTATATTCATAAAAAAATACTAATCAGCTATCTTGGTACCCATAACGCAAGCTACGCTTACTCTGGGGCTAGATGGCGATGTGTGGATTGTCGAAGTATATTGATGTATTTATTTATCAAACGATTGGTTGACATAGGTATAGGTATTATTATCACTATCTATATATTTTATTGTAAGTTTGTTATATGTACATATTATATTTGTATATATAGGTTTATGCATGTTTATTTGCAACACAGTACAGTTAAATGCACCACCTACCTCTCTTCTTGAGCTGTTTTTAGCGCCTTTGGTTGCCTGGAAGAGATCGCTATGTAGCGATAAGGCCGCCAAATTGTATACCTTTTGTTAAATTTTTACTGTTAATTTGTTATGTTTATGTGGTGTACAATAAAAGTGTATTCATTCATTCATTCATTCATTCATAGGTATTTTATATGGAGTTCCAAATACCACGGTTTTTTGCCGTTTGGGTCCAGCGGCTTCCTGGAAATCGTTTGATGTCATCTGTCCACCTCGTCGAGGTTACCAACGCTGTGTTAACCGGCCATTCCAGCCTACCTTCATTAATTCACAGCATGTGTTCAATTTTGTACCTTCGTTCACAGATTATACTCACAATCTGGGGCAATGAAGCGGAGAACTTCGATGCCAGCAATAACCCTGTTGTTTCTGCAAAGGTATAAGCTAACATTCATTATTTTAGTGTTGCCCAAATGCAAGAACAAGACGAGACTTAGCCAGTCTTGGTCTTGGTCTTGCGCCAATACACCTGGTCTTGGTCTTGCGCTCCCAGTCTTGGTCTTGGTCTTGGTCTTGCAGCAAGAGTCTTGCAAGTCTTGCAATTACCTATTAGTCTATAACTATTTATTAAAGTTTACTTTAAATCTTAGAAAAACGTATTAGAATTGGAACATTGTGAGCTTGAATTAACATAGCCATAGTAAAGATCAAGCAGATTAATAAATAACTGAAGATTTGATAAGAAATTCGAAAAATCAACTGACCTATATGTCGTTTTCCATGGAAGTAACTGTTTCTTAATAAACATTTATGATTTATAAGCTTACATTTGCTAAAACATGTAAAAAAACAAATTAATTACAATAACTTGACTGTATTTTAAAGAACAATACTTATCTGTCTAGAAAGAGATTGAACCCTCAACTTATAAGAAATTTAATAAAAGAGTTTTACGATTTATCATTTATTTGAATAAAAAATAAAATACAACACAAATCAACAGCTTTATCATTAGGTTATGATACTTTATATCAATTCTTTTGACCAAGAATTAATACAAAGTAACCATCTGGCTGACTCATCACTTAACCTATTTCTATGTTTTCTAATTACTAATGATGCTTTAGAAAATAACCTCTCAGCAGGTACTGAAGTTGCAGGTATTGAGAGAAAATCACGGGCCATTTTCGATAAAATCGGATACTCTGTCTCATGCGTCCTCCACCAATCTAAAATCACCAATCTGAAACTTATTTATTCTTTGGAACACCTGTAGGTACTCTTAAAATTCGAAATTATTTTGCATGAATAGTGTCAAATGTTATGATTTCGGCGCGGCGGCAACGATTGTTTTAGATTTCAAAAGAAGCCGCCGGCGCGTGTATCATAACCATGTACTTCCGAAAAGCGGCAAATTTCTTTGAGAAGTAAGTACAAAACCTTTGATGCCGCATTATCAAAGTGCCGATGGTTAAAACATAACTATGCATGCACTCAGTTTGATTTTAATAGATATTTTTTTATTCGCTATGTTTATGGTATTAGTCGTAATGCGCATAGGTCCAGTTTTTCATATTCTTTGATATAGTTTTTTGCGTCTCATAGAATTCCTAAGCGTACCTACCTACCTATACACCGAACTGTTACACCTAACTACTCCGTGAAATAGCGCTAAGTCCTAGCTGCAAGACGCAAGAGTCTTGCAGGCTATGTCTTGTTCTTGCTCAAGTCTTGCACGGTCAGTCTTGGTCTTGGTCTTGCTAAAAATACGCGGTCTTGTTCTTGGTCTTGGTCTTGCAAAAACGCAAGAACAAGACCAAGACTGCAAGACCAAGACTGAATTTGGGCAACACTACATTATTTTGCATCACACAAATACCAGGGCAAAGTCAAACCAAAGAAATAGAATACAAAGCAATAACAAACAAAGTTGAAAGAAAGTTTTTTTTATCTTGCGATGGTTTTCTTAGTAGTAAGTATCGTGTTTGGGTGTATTTGTCCTGGATGGGTGATATCTATTACGCTGCCTTTATAGATTTTGTGTTTAGGCGTATAGGGCCACAGTAGAGTTACCTTCAAATTTAGTATATATTTATGGAAGAAAATCAAAGCAGTACTGTTTCCACATAGCTAAAAAACATTGTGACGGTATAAAGGTCTTAGCAGCAAACCCGACAAAATTTTGCAAAGAAATCCAGCACTCTGGAGATAAAACATTGCATAATATTTTTAGCTCGGGCAACTAAACTGTAGCTTAAAAAACCAACAAACAAGGAAGAAGTCGCGGGCTAAAGCTTTTTAAAATACTCGTATCTATATACTCGTTTTTTGTTAATTTAATTTTTTATTTTATTTATTAGGTTTTCTTACAAACACTTGCACTAATAAAACCCTTTTTTTTTTTTAACTATTCCATTTAGAATAATTATAACAATAATAATTATTAATATAATAATAAGAATATTATATTAATAGTTATTATTGTGAATAAACCGAACTTGACAAGTTTTATTAACACCAGGGAGCCCGCCTGGCGGAGTTCAACGGAAGCAAATCCCTGTCGTGTCTCGTGTCTACGATGCTGAGAAGCAACCCCGATCTACCGGAAGCGCACCGCCTGCGTGGCTGGTATGACAACGGAGGCGCTAATATGGAAACCGTTAATATTTCCGCCAGGTATGTACGCACTTTCGACGCAGTAAAAATGACGGGATGTTATAAGTTTGACATGTCTGTCTATGCGTGTGTGTATGCGGCATAGAAGCGCCCGGGCTGTGTTTGTCCATCCGTCCGGCTGTCTGAGAAACCGTTCTATATTACAGCCTGCTGTATCATGCCTGAAAATTGTTTACAAAGGGGGCGTCCATAAATTACGTGAGATGTTTTTGACGTGACAACGTCTTATAATTCGATGGAGCCGGCTGCACGTACGAAAAAACGTGACGTATGCGGCGTTACCTCGCTCTGAGGCGTTCCATTCAAGGCTTGAAGTGCAAGCGAGAGCACGGAACGAGCGACAAAGAGGCACAGTCGGCCTCCGCGTTCGACATCTGTCTCTCTACTACTTGAGTAAGCGATGCGTCCGCGTGGATAGCTTCTTCACAATAATACATTTACATGTTTTCGGCAAGGATGAAGTGCAGTGAAACGTGAATGTGGTGTCAATTGTTTATAGCAACGATAATATCTATCAAATAAATAAAATTAAAATTTTCTTTTGAAAAATGCAACCATTCCATCAGTATTTTTTACGACGTTGTCACGTTCAACTACCGTCAGTAAGCCGACTTTACAGACAACCAATTTTTTTTTTAATTTTCTCTCAGATTTTATTCGACCCCCTCCCCCATCCCCCAATCTCACGTGAGATTTTTCAAGATGTGGGTTTCTTACGTTAACGCGTTGGATTGTTATTATAAAAAGACCAATAGACCAAAATAGTACATATTTTTTTCGTTTCAAACTGGAAAAAAATTGCGTGATATTTGCCGAGACCCCCTCTCTCCAACGTAAGATTAGATTGGATTTGACTCTACCCCCTTCCCCCCCTTAAACATCTCACGTATTTTATGAACGCCCCCAAAGTTGGTCCGGTGCGGGTTAGTAGACTTCACAAGCCTTATGGAGAACTCTCAGGCATTCCGGTATCGTCAAATGTTTTCCTTTACCTTCGTAAATTGCTTAAAACGCACATAACTCCCGAAAAAATACAGGTGTGTGGCAATAGAAACTCTATAAAATACTATAAAATTACAGGTCCGGAGGCCAATCCGGTGGTAGCGGTGAATGGATTACGTTTTCCGAAGCCGACGCTCGAAAACTTGGCACTGGAGAGAAAGGCGACTATTTCACTCTTGTAGGCGTACTGACATACATGTTCGCAGACAACGCGATCTACAAGGCGTGCCCTCAAGAACAGTGCAACAAGAAACTGGTTGATCAGGAAAATGGACTCTTCAGATGCGAGAAATGCAATCGAGAGTATCCCAATTATAAATACAGACTACTACTTGGGGTGAGTGCTATTTATAGTTTCGTATAGTCTTTTAACAGTAGAGATAATTATCTGGCACGCTGTACTGGACAGAATGCTCAACTTGTTCTACAAGGTACGGGGTTGGACATTACCAAAGCTAATACAGTGAATTTCTTGATAGAAAACCTTACACCTAATAATACTTCTACCCGGGATCGTGTAACGTAAGCAGTGGCGTGCACAAAGTTTTTGACCAGGGTGAGCATTAAGCAGTAATATGCATAAAATGGAAAACCTACCATGCGGTTTGTTTATAAAATGGTAGGGTAGGCAGTGCTTTTGTGCATGTATGAAGTGTACGCCCATTGCACGTAACTGAAAAAAAAATTATAACATATTCTAAATCTAGTTTTTTTTTCGATTGTGAAAAACATATTTAACACCAAACTTAATGCAAAAGTTCTAATTTTAAAATCCTAGTAAAAAAAAATTAGTGTGCAGATCACTAAACAGACAAGACCATTTCGAAATATTATCATATATCATTTAATCTTTCAGGCAAACGTATCCGACCCAACCGGTGACCAACGTATAACGGCATTCAACGAAGCCGCCGAAACGATACTCGGCCATTCCGCTGCGGACATTGGCCGCATGTCGGAGTACGACAAAAACGCGTACACGCAACTGTTCGAGGAAGTCAAGTTCAAGACATTCGTTTTTAACTTCCGCACAAAAATGGAGACTTACAGCGTAAGTAAAAAAATATTTTGAATAAAATGTATTTTGATATTTATAATGATATACTAAATTGCGTAACAAGTTTGGTAAATTTTAATGATCAACGCATACGCGTTTCATACGACACTTTTTTATCACATTGCTGTTTAGCAAGTATTATTTTTGTTTATTATAAATAACTAATAAATATAATATGGCAATACACACGTCGCCATCTACCCCAAAGTAAGCGTAGCTTGTGATATCGTTACTAAGATGACAGTTAATATACATAATGAATAATATACATAAATACTTATAATATACAAATAAACACCCAGACACTGAACAACATTCATGTTCATGATACAAACATTTTCCAGTTCTGGGAATCGAACCCACGGCATTGGACTCAGAAAGCAGGGTCGCTGTCCACAGCGCCAGTCGGCCGTCATATTTGTTTGTGTTTATTAAGTTTGTTTAAAATGAATAAGTCTTAACAATTATTCGTCATAAGATAAACATCTCCTGAGGATCGGAGAGAAACGTGCGTACACAGTACGTGGTTTTTTTTGCTTCAATATTAGTCGTGTACGCGGTTTCTCTACGTTTTTATTTCTTTGTGAGTAAGTGACCCCATAGTAAGTGACCATGTTCCATAGCCACACTTTATCGCTGGCAACACGAACTGTTCTTTGTTATCTGTATATTTCTTTGTAATTTTCAATTTGATTTTTTACAGGATGAAGCCAAATTAAAAACAACAGTTATGAGCGCCAAACCAGTGGACTACAAAGATGCGAACGCAAAACTCGTCAAAAGCATCATGGCTTTGAGCGGCGTCCAACTATAATCCGATTTTTATGATAGAACTCGACAAATAAAATAGTGGTGCCGCGAATTATTCAATATTCAATATTACGAAATGATACTATATTTGCGCGCGTAACCGCGGTATGTCTACTTCACGACTAGCATGGGCATTAGACATTTTTCTCCCCGAAGAAAACACAAAATTTTATCTCAACTCTCCGAACATTGGCGAACGTGGGTATTTTATTCAAATAAAATAATAAACGAGGGTAAACTTTCCTATTTCCTGATGCCGTGCTTTAGCAGGGGGACACGTACATTTCATCCCTTGTCAGGGAATATAATTTTATCTCCTGCCTATGCTAGCATGTATTACATTATATTTTAAAATTCATGTACAGTCAAATTTATAGTATTAAATGAGAAAGGGGCATCATGTTAACAGTTTATTCACCAGGGTAACAAACAAAAACTCAAAAATTATGTTAAGAGTCACATTTTGAAAATTTCAATAATTAAATATATTTTTAATGTGTTGTATTGTTTTAATTTTAATTCATATATTGTTCACGGAAGACATGCCAGCCCTGATTGACAACATTGGAAAAAGAAGGCGACACTATTTCATGACAGACTGATTTTTAAAACTAAAGACTGGGTTTTACCTGAACCTGGTGTTGGCCGGACCTGAACCTTAAATAAGCCTTGTCCAGATATGTATCCGATTCCCGATCCGACCACTGCATCTAGCTCCAAATCTCGAATACAGAACACACCAAGTCCATCACGTGACTGTATTAGCTCAACACCAGCGTCTATAGTTGAGCGACCCCGTTTAAAACCAAATTGCTTAACGTGGAGTAAATCATACTTATGAAAATAGGAAAGTAACTGATTTAAAATAAGTAAAGTAAGATATTGGTCTAAAGTTAGTGGAGTCAGAAGTACTACCCGATTTAAACAGGAACTATTTTTCATTAAACCTATGATGCCCGATCCAATCGCCGCATCTATCTCTATATCTCGCTGCGCCTTTCGGTATCATATCAAATTGCCCAGTTTCCTTTGGTAATAGAGGGAAAAAAACCATGAAACTTTGTATCGCGTTTCGTATCAGAGCGGCATACAAAGACCGTGTATCATGACATGATGATGTAATTTAAATAATCAACCGTCTACATACGTTCTTGGTTAGCGTCTCGGCTATACGGACACCAATAAAACTTCCCGTATTTTCTGTTATCATAATTTTAGTTCCAAATGGCTTCAACAGAAAGAATCCTCTGATCTACAGATTTATTATACCTACTAACGTATGTGTTTTTACACCCTTATTTGTATAACGGATTCTGTCGTAATAAAAGTTGATTTATTCCCTATTAATAATTAAAAGAAGTCTAGTCAACGATCGAATAGAGTCACCTGTTACGGTGCATTTAAAAGTGCCAGAGCTCTAGAAGAGATCATTTATTCTTGATCTTTTTGAAAGCTCGACTCCAGCATTTTTTTAAATATCGACGATCACGATTAACAACTAAGAACCAGAATTCTTGGGCAAATGTTTAAATCAGCCGAATGAATGCTCATTGCAATAACATAATAATAACAATTGAAAGAAACCGCTCCGGGGAGCTAACAAGCAAGAACGCTCTAGGTAACTAATGCTAAGCATAATATTTTCCATAGAATCTTGCGAACGCAGACGGAACAACGAAAGAATGTCTGTATACTATACTAAAATAATTTAATAGAATGAGCAATTCGCTTTTCTGGTGTGAATCGGCCCTTTAATTCATGTATTAGCATTGACTGGGTTGATTGACCGCACGTTAAGATTTATTAAAAAACTGTTTTTATCAAATTCTTAAGTTCGAGCGAAACCTGTTTAATAACCTAAATAAATACATGTTATTTCGGAAATAACTATAACTTCTTTTTGGACAAACTCTTTTGTACCAAGGAGTAAAAAACGACATTTGCTGTCAAAAGTGTCAATCAACCTAAGAACAATGGGTATTATTCTATGCGGTCCACTTTATTAAATTTGTAATATATTTAGGTATTTTTTCAAATGTTTTCTATTTTGGCATGGTCCGACATTAATGTTTAGATTTTATTAAAAAACTTATAGGTACCTATAGTACCTATTACCCGAATTTAAAGTAATGTGGAGTTATTTTAACCATCCATGAGTTGGTATAGTGGCATAAATATTTTAGGTATTCAAGTCCATACTTACCTGCTCTAAATTATTATTTTTATCTGAAGTAATTATTGCAAAAAGGATTGAATCTTGTTTACTAGGCAATCTCAACCCCGAATCATGTCTATAAGTAACGGCTTAAGGCGTCGAAACACGGCTAGCACTGAACGTGACCGTGAAGGTGTCCGCATCAATGTACGGCGACGGCGGGAAGGTGCCCGCATATACGTACGCCGAACCGTCATCCGTCATCGAGATCGCCGTAGAAGTGCGTTTCCACCTGAGAGGATAATGCTACCAAGTCTGAGGGTTACATCAGAGGGAACGGATACTATAAGCCTTAATATACCCGTCAGGAGGTCGCGACAAGGTCGAAGGAATAGTGAGGTGCTAATTAACTCTGCTCTTCAATATTAACTTTAATACTAACTTACCTAGTTAATAATAGTGATAGAGCTTTTGTGACAGGGCTTGTCCGGGGACTACCACCTTGCTTATTTCTGCCGCTAAGCAGCATTGTTGCAATGCTGTGTACCGGTCTGAAGGGCGTGGTTGTCTGAGCAATTACAGACACAAGAGGCTTCACACCTATGCATCAGGGTATTTTTTTATATTTTTTATTGTAGGAGGAAATCCTCATAGATGTCAACAGGTCAGTTAATACATCTTGTCTTAACATGCCCGACTTCACTGAGAGTACAACACTCCGACCTACGGAGTAAAACCTACATATCCCGACAGTCCCTCCCGGAACCGCAATACGCATGTCTTCAGGAAGGGGGCTGTCTGATCAGGCTTCGTGTGCCTTTTGCCGATCCCTTACGTCCTTTACTCGTTTTTGCATAATGTTCTGAAGCATTGTTGCTCCCCTACTCCTAGAAACAGAATACAGAAAACTAAGAACAGTCCTATGAGATAGGAGGTCCCAGCAGTGGGACCTTAGTAGGCTGAGCATTAGGACGATTTAGCATGTTATAACAAATTAACAATCAATAGGTTGGTGTGATATCCAGGCCAAATACATTTTAACTCCTATCTGCTACTGCGAGTTTTTTGAAATGTTTCATTGGCCTGACTTTTGGTCACCTCGAGACACAATTTAACGTGCAACGAAAGAACAAAACCACAATTTAAAAAAAACGTTTTTATTGTGCCAACATTACACGTACCTAGTAATACACAAAGAAAAGGTATTTACGGTCTCTTCTGCCTAATTTAAGTAACTCTGTGCCATAGGCATCAGCGACCTACCCTCATTAATATTGATTAAGAACTAAAATAAAATCAGCGCATTCTACACTAACGAGACATTGCCGAATATTTCAGATGACTCAAAACGTTGGCTTTAATTTATCCGTCGCTGTATCGCTAATGCCTGACGCCATTGTCAGGAGACCGGTAGCAAGAGCGCGGTCCGCCGCGGCCCGTACCCGTTTCTCATACCAACCCAGAGTCGGACCTGAAGGCGATATTTCTAACCGGAACACTACTGTGCGACACCAAGAACATCGGCGGTGGCTTCAACCAAATTATTTTAGGAATGCGGTAAGCGACAGATAGCCCGAAAATAATTGACGCTTAGACATTAGTACCACCTAATAAATTTGACTAAAAAGTCCATTCTCACACTCTTATAACATAAGTTTGACGTGTCTTTATGTATGTTTGTGCGTGCGTGTGACTATATGTCAATGGCATCATATTTCCCGAACGGATGAACTGATTTTGGTGAATTAGTCGCCACAAAATGGTGGACTACCTACATATTTTATACAAATCGCTCAACATTGTTATCAAAGGGCTTGACTAGAAGTACAATGTACACTGTAAGTTTGTAGTAAATCAACCATCTATTCAGAAGGCATATTCCAGCGTGAAAGGCCAGAAAGACACGAAGCAATTGCTCTTTTCCAACATCAATATTTTTACAATTTAATAATCTCTTACGTAAGGTTTTGCTTCTTTAATGCAATCTTGCCATAAAGAAATTCATCAAAATTGTACTTGTAATCTTGGCTGAATAAAATATGCAGTCTAAAATGGTAACATCCTGATAGGGGCATGACAGTTAAATTAAACCCTAAACCCTCAACGCATTCTACACGACATAGTACCGAAACGCTATATCGTTTAGCAGCACCTCTTGCTTTGCAGTAGGATGGCAACTAGCCACTTCTAGAAACGTCCTAGAGAAACCAGACAAGATTTTAAATTCTCAAATTACTCCTGCCGACGATAGAACTAGAAACATCCCACCTTCCACAGCGTAGTCGAGGAAGTTCGTTAAAATCTTCAACTTTATTTTTTATATTTATCTATTCATCTAGAATCGAATGGTAAGATACAATCGCAATGGTATTTTTGGGAGAGTCCGCGGTCACGATGAAAGACAGCAATTCGTCGAGAATTTTCAATTCCCGCGTGGTCACAGCTACAGATGGGGCAGGAATCCACGTAACAGGCAACACCAGCCATTGCGTCGTCCTAGGAACCTTCAAGGAGTACGCAAAGCGAATCGGCCTGGACGACCCTTCACACTACCTCCTTCTATCTAGTTTCTCAAAAATTTGTAGTTAGTGTCTTAAATTATCAAAACAATACACATTTTATATTTTTAATCACTTTGTCTTTTATTATGAATAACATTACCAGAAGGCGCTTATATTTGGAACCATTTTACCTTTTCTTAGCCGAAGGTTGCTAAATAAAATTCAAGATCTACTACAAAAGTACCTAGTACTTTATAACGACAAGTCAGTCTTTTTGTAGTGACTGCACCGGTTCTGAAGGCAGATTATACCGAGAAGAAGCCCACAAGATATTAACAGCAGTTGCCATTTTCCTACATCAACACACAATGATAAAGGACGAAGCTAAGTTTCATAGCTCTAATGCGGAGTTATGGAACTAAATGATTACACTATACTTCTATAATAAAAGTATGAGTAGATCAGTAAAATCAGCGTAGGTCGGCCCCAAAGAGGTGGACAGATGACATCAGGCGAGTCGCTGGGAATAGCTAGAGACAGGCGGCCCAGGACCGTGGATTTTGGAGCTCCCTACAAAACACCTAAGTCCAGATATGGACTTCAATTGGTACAATTTGTGATGATGATGACTGACTGCGAATTACTAGATATTAAAAAGTTATTAAATTAAAAAAGTTTATTAACGTGATTTCTAAGGTAATATTGGACCACAATATTTTTAAGGAGTGAGAATTAGTACTAAAAACCTCACGGTTTTAGGATCATCGGCATCATCACAAACCGAATCGGTATTGTCCTCTTCTTTCCTTAGAAATCACGTTAACAAACTTTTATTTAATTAAATAACTTTTTAATATTTAGTAATTCGCAGTCAGTCAGTCACATATGTCAAGTTGTGACACTATCGTGGTGAGACACGACGTCTTGGGAAAAATTGCATGGTAGTCAGCACGTGCGTCGTTATGAGACTAATGTGAAAACACAGTCCTGCGACGCGTCGTAGTGGATATCATCATCATGATGATGACGAGTGTAGACCGATATGTACCGAAGTATAATAAATAAAACTCCACACTGCTATGTAAGTAGTTTATTTAATCTCATTGATATGACTTTAAATTTGGCTAAGGAAATAAATTTTCTGGTAGATACCAACATTTGGACAATTGCAAAAAGATCTCATGAAGTTCAACATGAAAAATTCAATGCAACTTCTTATACAATTTTGTTGCAATTTGCCCAAATGTGCGTTATGGTTCACACAAAAATAATTTCTTAAATATCTTACAATACTAATGCGTACGAAGTTAATTACAGGGGCGCATATGTTGTACGGCATACCACTTCAGGAGTCTTCACGCGTCTTGAGTTACTAACACACTAAGATTTGATTTGACTCAACATGCGTGTCGTTACGTTGCGTTGCATGGCGTGTTTCCACTGGCCCCCTTCTTACTATGACTAAAATGTACACAAAGGGGTTCAACTGTGTTACGCGACTTTTGTGTAACTACCAATAACGCTTCAAAATTATTAAGATAATAATCGTCAAAGCTTGCCAATGGGACACGTATGGTGGGTAAAAGCTCTACATACCTCTCTGCTACGAGAGAGTAGTATATTAATGATGATGATCTTTGATGACCTCAGAGCAGATATTTTATACAAATTGTATGTGGAACTGCCCACAATGGTTTACGGACAAATCTCGCGTATACAACGGTAAACCCCTATCATGTTCCCAATATAAAGAAGTTGCACAAAACGTAAACAAACAAGCTCAAGTTTTCTTGAAGTTTCGCTGAAAAATAGACACAATTACCTTGATCAAAAAAAAAAAAAAAAGAATCGTACATTATTTTATTATGCAATAAAAAACGTTGTTCATAATAATTGAGACTAATATTAAAATAGTGTATGTCAGTCTGTTCGTTTATCCTTGTCCTTCAAGCAGCAACGGATCAATGAGATTATTGGAATGGAGATTGTTAAAGAGCCGGAAATTGAGATAGGTGACTATTTCTTGAGAAAACAATGCCAGGCAAAGTCGCAACTCCACAAACGGCTATAACTATCCATGTCAAAACAACTCTGACGACCGATCAATAAAAGTTGAAGAAAAGCTGCCACTAAAAAAAACCAATTTATTCTTGTCAAACTTTACATAGCCATTTTAACATCTAAAATATCAAGAAAACTCTTACATAGTATAATGCTTGTTTGCTTTTTATATATCTTCTTTGCTAACAGTAAGGTAAGGTACACTATTACATATATAACTTTTAATAGAAAAAAATCTTAACTAACATAATAATTTTTAAATTGGCAGTGTATTTTTAACGCCGCGGGGTTGTACGAAAATAGTGTAAATGCACATACATTTGTAAATAAAGATCTAATTCGACTCCTCAGGAACAGTAGAATGTTAATAACTTAAACTATACCATATATTAAAACCTCCTTGGGCCCGCTTGCGCCAATAGCTGGGTTAAAATACGAAATGCTCTCTCATACTAATCAATTTTGACATTACTAATACTGAGTTAGTAGTTTAACCGTACAATGTATAGTCGTATATTAACCCCATATTAGCAGCTAACTTTGAGTTCCCCACGGAGTCTTCATTATATAATTCCGATTTGTCGTCTTATTATCTCCGAATATAACCCACATTAAATTAGAACAATAATATTCTTCAGAATGCAAAAATTTGTAATTATTTCATGACATTAATAAAGCTTGTGTTAGTATGTCTTAATATAAAAAGCATTAAGTATGTTTAGGGGCGCTGCTCATAGTGATTTTTTGTCGCCCTGACTTTTTGTCGCCAAGTACTGTACTTGGCTATACAATACAGCTACACAAATTACGACAAGTTCTTTGACATGTTTTTTTATTCCCCATCAAATTAGTAATTGATGATGCAGTCTAAAAAGGTAACGTGCTAACTGTTAGGAAGTATTGCAGTTATATTAAACCCATGCCCCCGAATCGGTTTCTGAGAGCCATCGTACCGTACCGCTTAATCGCTTAGCGGCTGGTCTTTGTCGGTATGGTGGTATCTAGCTACAACCGAAGCCTCCCACAAAACCATACGAAAATTGTCCCTGCCAGGAATCGAACCCGGGAACTCCAACTTAAAACCACTGCGTCACAGACGTCATAAAAACTTTGGAAAGAGCGCATTTCGTCGCCGAGTAACATTTAACAGTGGACGCATAGTGGGCGACAATAGATGACAGCAACAAAAAGTCACGATAATCGGCGGCCCTTACAAAATACTGATGTTATAATGACAAATCTGCATTCTGACCACAAACACTCGTCACAATGATTAAGATTGATCGCTTACTGCCGCATATAAAATCTTATAATCTAATGAAATTACGAATGGAGTCATTTGCATAGATTTGCGCATGACGTTTTGGCCCGTCCGATGTGGTCGACTCGAGCCGTCATTCCCATTTACAGTACGGTTAGTAAAATATTTAAATCGCGGGATCGCTTACTAATAGAAACACAAGAGATAACAGATAAACATAAACGAGGTTGAGGCGTTTGTAAACTTAGCTCTTACATACTCACGCATGTACAATGTCATGATTTTATTCCCATATACTATATCGACACATCCATCATGACTAACTAACTTTCATTGCGCGTACGATACAGTACTTTCGTACAAGATTTGAGAGTCGTTTTTGCATTTCAAACTATGAATTGACAAAGTAAAATGGACCTAAAGTCGCTCGTTACAGAGTAGCGAATCCTGTGCTTCTGATTTTTGTTTTACAAACGTTGTAGCTAAAGAGTTGTTTGAAAATTTGAACTTTAATTCATTTTTAATAAGATCCATTTTACCCTGATGTTCAAGTATTTCCATATTAGAGGACGACACCTCGATAGCGAGCGGGCAATTATTGTACCAAGGCTTCAGTATTGAAAAATGAGATTAACGGCACGAGTACGGCAGTCTGCGATCAACTATATCCGGAAATGTGAAGATACACAACGCGGCACGTAAAAAGATATGTGTAGGTCTCATTGGACGATTTATACAGATAACATAAGGATGACAGTTTTTATAGCCTATATTTTAATAAAATATGTAAGTGTAATGTTTATGACACTAAATAAACATTCATTATTATCATTACTAGTATAATCGCATACTAAAAATAAAAAAATTGTACTTGTAAAATAATTGTAATTGTAGTAAAAGTTTACCACTGTAGATTAACCTTCGGGGCTTTATTAGTAAACATGTCATAAACTTGGTGTAGTTATCCAACCTCGAGGTTTGTCATACGTCGACTGACTGTAAAGTAGCACTGCGAATGAAGAAGCTTTTCCGTCGGTATGCCATATTTAATAATACGGCCTCTAAAAAGCCTGTTTACGTCGATATTTTTTCTTTTCTGTAATCTATACCCGCGGCAAAATTAAATTAAATTAGTAGAATAATATCTTGTAAAAATGCAACAATTTGTGATTATTTGTTTGATGACAAGTTTATAGTGGTGTTAGTAAACCTTAATATTAAGGGCCCACCTAAGCAAATGTTTACACAAAATTAGAAATGCCATCCTTTTTTGTAAATCTAAAAATAATACATATCTTTGAAACGTTGTAAAAAGTTTTCTAGTTTTGTAATAAAGGTACAATTAAAAAACAATGTTGGGTATGCCCGATTGCACTTCCAACAACTTTCTTTATATGCAAAAAAAAAGAAATAGATAACCCGCACGCCCCCCCACTTCAATGGTTCTTAAATTACATTAAACAATAAACTACAAAACATTAATTTACTCTTACAGATGTTATTTTATTTTGAACCTACGATAAATTTATAAGTAAATAGGTAGATAGCCCACGTTAACAAAGACTGGTAAACAATAAAAGTGGAATAAATAACTTTTAATAAAAAACTGTTTCTGTGATTTTTTTTACAGAATTTTAACTGAGTCAAGTTCTTGTATGGTTCTGTTATGTTTTTTTTAAATTGTGCACAACCTTCAGTCTGTTAAACTTTGGTTTTTCCTAAGGTTGCCTGGCAGAGATCGCTACTAAGCCTTTTGTTTACTGCTTGTCTGTGTTTTTTTTTTTAATTCTTCTGTATTTTTGGTGTTGCAAATAAAGAGTATAAATAAAAATAAATAAATAAAAGTATGGCTGCTTCTGTCAGGCATTTATATTATGTATATATGTACATAGATTTCGTTTTCACTTCTATCGGCAGTCTCCAAAGGGTGACTCACATGTTTTTTTAAATGCAATCTTAAGGTACATCAGGCGGCTAGAGTACACGTAGTGTCAATAATCATTGTGCCAATACGCTTAATTAATCGACCAAGTTCTAATATACCATTTTTGTAGCGCATACAGCTAATCTACCTCCATTTACTTACAACATCATCGATTATGATTTACATTTTGAACTTTACTCATACAATACTTTGTATCTTACATGAACATGTGATGTTATTTAGTTTTAATATGTTTATCGGTGAGATGTTATTACTTCTGAAGGGATATTTCCGTTACATGAGGGTGTTATGAAGCGGACATTTTGACAAAAACGCAACTTAGGGAGTTAATAAAGCTTATTTAATAGACCATTCTATATCTATACATTTAACTAAAGTTACAAAACCGTTAGTAATCATTTGATTATAATATTATCCTAGACCTCACGCTTCAGGGCTACCTCCCATGGACACCTGCCATGTTGATTTGTCGTTATCCCGTAAGCACTTGTGACTCTCGACAATACCACTGTCTTGCGGATAAGCAATGTTCTAGATCTACGATCATCAAAAAATAGATATTATGCAGTCCCATTGAAAATGTAAGTCCGGTTTTTTATATTCATTCATTTAAGTTAAAGTGCATAAATGTTTTATTTTATGTTCTGTTTTTTGTAGGTAAGATACACAAAGATTGCACACAAACTAACGAAAATAGATTAACTATTCGTTGGTGAGGACTTACTTATCACAGACACGTGTCGACGACTGATATATCTAGATCGAAGATCTTAATTTAATAACACCTCAGCGAAGTCAGATAAACATTATCTAATAAATTATTGAACGAGCATATCCATTCAGTGTTAACCGTCATGTTATTTTAAATTAACATGTATTCCTTCTTACAAAATTCCTTTGCGTCACAGTATGTTACATAATTGTTAAACTGCAGTCTTGATTATCGAACATTTAAATTAACACATTCCTTGCTGCAATTTATGTCCAACATATTGACAGTCATTTGTGTCAAATACCAATACATATAACCTGGGCTCTATAGCATTTGTACAAGACCTCAACATAATATTAACAAGATACTTATTTTAGTTCACTTATTGTTACATTAAACAATATATTTCATACGTATAGTCGTGTTATAGCAGTTGTTAACTTACTAATGGCAGAATGAAAGAAATCAGAGTTTAAGTATTCACTTGCTCTATATTATTAATATGTCCGTATGTATATAAATTAATCAAAAAGAACAGTTACAAATAATAAATACACGATTCAGTTTTCAGTGCGGAATTAAAGCCTTAATAACCAAAATAAAAAACTAACATTAAATTTAAAAATTTCCATAGTAACCTGAGGTTCATTACATCAGTACTCTTCATTCATCGATTCTCAAACTTTCTAAAAACTAATAAAAACCAAACTAATCGAAAATCATATAAATAAATTTAACACATCATGTAATAAATACGTATTACTTACACGTATCTTTTAAATATTTTTGGCTAAAAAAAACAATGAAAACATTTTTTTTATTTAAAAAGGAGAAATTTAAATATTATTAACTGTTATTAAACTGTCTGTGACAGTTTTAGTTATTTCCGTTTTATTCAGAGTAGGACTAAATAAAGGTCTACTTATGGAAATATTGGCTCAATTCGCTTTCAGAAGTACATAATCAGTCCCAGACTGTACCATTTTGCGTGGTCCTTCGAGCCGGATACAGAAATATGTATCAAACCTATACACCTATGTTTTATTTTTTATACCATCCTATACATCTAAATGCAACATCTACGAGATCTCGACCCTCCATAAAGTTTGAGAAACGATGGAAACCATTGAACACTTAATTATTCAAACATATCTATAAATCGACTTATTATATATCATCTTTGTTAGCAATATATCAATCATTACACACGAATTAATTACAGATCCCTAGTTATATAAACTATCACGAATAAGTATTAAGAAAATATTGAGATTGTGAAACAATTCAATTCCAAAAGAGTATTATCGTAAAAACAAACTTATTTATTTTCATGCATATAATGGTGCTATTACACTCACACGATCAACATAGACTTAAAACGTTTGCAGTCTTCAATAATTTATTTTTTAATTTCCGACGTGACGATATCATGTTTTCCGTTTTTCGATCGCGATATAACATACCTACACGTCCACGTTAAAACCTATCTTCATGTAATCGTACTACATTAAACTTCCTGTATAATCGTAATTATATTATTTTTTTATGTAGTGCCTAGTCATTTAAATAGTTCGAAGTTAGAGTTTATTATTGATTTTGATAGCGTCAAAGTTCACGCAGTGTGACGTCAAAAACGTTGCTGATTTTTTATTTTATTTCGGATACCAATTAAATCTATCTTAGAAGTAAATGTCCAAGATAACTTTTAGAATAATAAAAGCAAAAAATGTGTTCTATGACATCAAAACGACCAGCAATAAATTAACAATCAATCGTTCTCATATATTTTCGTTTCTCATTTGATTAACCTTTGAAAATATTCTGTATTAGATCAACTGGGTACATAAATCGCTAAATCCTGAGCTATACTGAATAATTAAAGTTTCGTCAAGATTTTAATGCAAAATCAATCGTGTAGGTGTAACAACATCCTAACCGAGTATAATAATTAGGACTAAAATACGAAAAATATACGTGTAAAACGTACCCAAATATGGTGTGTTCCAAAAGAAACTTGACTGAAGGTAAACCAATAACTATTAAGGTGTCTAAATTGTCGGACATTTAGTTTTTTGTTAAAAAAATGATTTTCATTAAATACACGTAATATCACAGACGAATCATAAAGAAAGCTTTTTAAAAAAAAATTTAGTACATCTAATTTTACCTCCGCTTAGTTTACAACTGAATTTAAACTCACTCAGGCTCAAAATAATTCCAATTTATATACTATTTAACTTTATAGCATCACTGAGCAAAACTGCTAAGTTATTTATTAAAAAGAGAGAAGTTTTTTTTAACGGCATGAATTTCTACAGGTTTATCAGAACTGAATTAACAAAGAGCTCTTTAGAAAGCGAAATACAGAGCGCTCGCATCTGAAACTTTTCTATGCAACAAGTTTTCTATAGTGCAATAGACTCCAGTGCCTCATTAAAGTATTTCAATTGGCTTCGTGCAATTGATTCGATGTGAAAACGAATACCGTGGATCGCTTACGCTTGCAGCGTGTACGGTTGATAGAATAATTATCTTTATGTTTTTTAATACGGCATAGTTTTTATAAGGTAAAATTCAGTAAAATTTTGAATATGAAAATGTATTTTAGAGTATATAGATATTATAATAACCACACGTCCCATGCAAGTGTAATTTACCGGGTTTTACGTGTATTCTTCAAGAGATCATATTTGGTTAATGTGTGGTTATGGTTAATAGTTCTTCATTTACCTTCATTCCGGTTCAATTGAAACAGTGTAAAGAGGGTAACATCGTAAAAGTTCAATAATTAATTCCATTAAATATCTCAGTTAAGTCATAGCCCGATACGATTCCTCGCGGAGTCCATTCACACGTTATCACTAATTGTGCAGTAACACTAAATGTCCGTATTACAAAAACGCAGGTCAGTGAGGCAGTAGCGGGCGTCGCCGCCGCCTGCCCGCTCGCCTCGCGCCTCGCCACGCGCCTCGCGCCTCGCCTCGTGCCCCGCCACGTCACACCACACAAGGATAATACACATCGACCGATCACTACTCCACTAAACATATTTACAAAAACCACTAGGACGAATAACTTAAAGCGAATAAATAAAAGCGACGCTCTTTGGAACGGATTACATTCGAGGTACGCGAGTACGTAAAGCGTGAATGCACCGCCCGCCGCGCGATAGCCAGCTCTAAACGAAACGACGACGCACTTAACTTAACATTCCAATCCTACAACTGCAAGACTAACATAGGCAGGAGACAATTGCTCAATGGGGGAAAGAACGAAATTCTTATCCCCTTCCACAGTTTTATCCACTCTGCGAGCAAAACTGTGAAATAATATCCGCATTAGATAAAATGGGGGAAATACTGGCTCAACGTAGCTCAGCCGGGTTAAGATTTGTGTCACGAGATAATTTTGTCTACCCATTATCTGGTCTTCTCACATAGAAATAGGACGAGAAAATGATAGACATAATTATCTCTACCATCTCTAAGTATGTTAGCCCTACTGGACAAGGGACATATGTCCAAGTGAAATGACAAACGATTGGTAACTTCTCCTTTCCCCTAGAGCGGTGCTTTGGCAAGTGTACAAGTCAATTTTATCCTTTCTCAGAGGATAAAATTTGGTCTCCTGCTCAAGCTAGCCGTGCTGTGCGAAATTATGACTGAAAATTTCGAAATGCGTTATTCTGATAGTACGTAGTACGTCACAAGACGAACCGTTTACTATCAAATTCCGTCATCTGTCAATATTTGGGAGAAAATTTCGCACCTGATTACAGGACAGCCTAAAATTCTTAAAACTAAAAAGTTAACAAAACATGGCCGTGAGGCGATTCACAAACATATACATAATCCTATAAATATCAATTTTGACACCCAGTCTTTTTTAGTGTTGAGATTCCCGATAGATTCAACGTTCACCAAACCACATCCGAAGCGATTACACAAAAATAGTACGTAGCTTAAAAAATTATGACAAAATTAATCAATTGAAAATGTGTCGTATATAAATTCATCAAAGTATAATTTAAAAATTTAAGGGATAATAATTGAACAAAATATAGGTAAAAAAATAATGTGTAGAAACAAAACTGTTCAGCGCGAGCATTACGAATCTTCCGTATTTGACGCGAGTCGAGTATCCGAGCGGAATAGTAACACGCCGTCCGGGTTTGCCTGCGATAGGCATCACCCCGAAAGCCACACACTGAAAGCCCTAACGAAACAGACACTTCGTAAAAGCTTATAAGCTAAACTCGATAGACGAGATTCCATCCAATCTTATGAATAACATTCGTGTCGAACCACACCACCGATTGATAAATAAAAATATCTAGTTATACAAAAATAAATTAATTTTATCACAAAACAATTGTACTAACCAGGACATAAATGTTACAGCGACTTCGCTTATGAAGCATTTGGTAATTTCAGATCCAGAGCTCATCGACTCTGTAAGCGTACAAAGATAAACTGTAGCCTAAAAATGTTGTACTTAATTTGATCGCTCGCAATCGAGAGTCATTTTCGCATGTAAAATCTCTGAATCGTAAACGTAAAATGGACATAATGTCACTCGCCTTAGAGTCGCAAATCCTGTGCATCTGATTTTTGTCTTATCAACACTTTGTCAAAAGCCCGAACTAAAGCATTGCAGGAAAATTTAAGTTTCACCACAATGCAATCAAGATCCATTTTACTTAATTTTTCAAGTATTTCCATACGCGATAACCTCGATTGCGATTGCAAGCGAGCAAATCTTGTACTAAGGCGACAAAATTTTAGTTTTCGAACATGGCTGTCGCACTAACTCTTAGAAATTACCAAATGCACCACCATCCAACCTTAAAAATACTATTACAAAAATAATTGTGTCCATATAATATACCTAGTAATACACCATATCACTGCTGTACCTTGATTAATAAGTTGGTCTCTCATTTGTTACGTAAGACGCTTTTTACTTTTATGAACGACCTTTCAATCAACATTTGTATTAAAATGTAGAAAATTATTTTCTGCCAATCAAACTTAATATTGACGTTATTTATCGTAAGGATTCATTTATAATCTAAAACGTCTTACGTAACAAGCGTACGACTTTCAAAAACGATACGAATATATATTTTGGACCGTTACATAATCATACGTAAGCGTGTCGGTGTGGGTTCGAAGGTGGTGTGTGGAGGCACCCTGTGTCTGTGTGGGCGTGTGTGTGTGCGCTGTGTGTGTGTGTGCGTGTCGCGTGGCAGCTAGTGCGCTCACGGCACGAGGTCGGGCAGGCGCCCGCGACCCTAGGGTCGCCCGCCTCCCTCTCCGCTCACCACCTAGAATTATACAGCAATATAAAATACTTAGGAGCGGTGGTGTAAGACATCGGGTTCCCCTTCAGGGGGCAGAGTTGCTTTAACATTTATGTAAATTGTGTGCGTTTTAAGCAATTAAAATATCACTTGCTTAAAAGGTGAAGAAAAACATCGTGAGAATTCCTGCATACGTTAGGGTTCTCCATAGTTTTACAATAAACATTTAGCTTAATTTGCTATACCCATTTAGCATTATTTTTATTGTCAACATCTCGTGATGATCGTCCACTGTCGGAGCGGAACGTGCGTAGAGAGTACATAGCCGAAGATTATTCAATGTTTATATTCCACACCAAACAGTGGAATATAAATATTATAAATTACATCGTTCAGATTGTCCTGATTTTCGCAGAGTATAACATATAACGTTTAATATTAATTGTATACTTGAATGCGTTATTCGCGAACGCCTTCGGGGGGATAATACCTCTTAATAAATTAGACAATGTTAAATAACGTACCTCTATACTGGTGCCTTAATCTTAATTTAAATGTTGGCAACGTCCGAAAATTCAACCTGTATGTGCAATACGATGTCTTATAGTTTTTAGTTGCACCACAAACAATCAAGACTGGACGAACAGATACTCACTTTCCGTTCCTTGTAGTAGAGCTCTTCGCTCTCTTTATCGCAAAGAAGCAGTATGACGGCGCCGAAAAGGAAGATGGCGGCGCCCCAACCCACGCCGTATGCCCAGCCGAACTCCCAAACAGACCTGTTGCCTGACACCAATAATTTAAAATGAGCAAACTTTTAACATGTTACCCTTTCAGGGTGCGTGTACGACACACGCACACGTTCAGCGGCTAAATTAATTACATGGTTAACTCATTTCATTCGTGTAATTTAAAAATGGAACAATTTTTTAGTCAGAAACATGGAAACCAAGGAGGTAACTTATCAAAAGCTTTATTAAAATTCTGAAGTGACTTGAAAATAGAAAGCTGTTATTTGAAAAACAAATTAACAATTGAACGCGGGTAAACTCTTGTATACTATAACTATTGTAGCTTGCCGTACTACAAGTACAAGGTGCCAGTACTCGAGCGCGACGGTGTCGGGCTCTATTGGGACCGATCTATAATTACTTACGGGGCGATCCTCGCTAATAAGTCAGACATCGTAATAATGGACTGGGCACAGTCGAGGGTGTTTTTAGAGGACATCACGATTCCGTATGACAAAAACCGTGTGAGAGCTAAGACTGAGAAAAGGCGTAAGCTGGATCTGGCTCACGAAGTCATCGTGATGGCAAGCGGGGTCCACTAAACCATCACTGTTGTTATTACTGTGAATGGTTGAATCCCTGTCAGCCTCAATCACCATCTGAGGCGACTGGGGTTCCTTGGTAGTTCGCTCGCATCCAAGATGCAGAAAGCAAAGTTTCTTGACTCAGCTAGGATAGTCCACCGGTTTCTTAACCTGTCCTGCTGACTCCCGGCCGTCTGGTTTGCCCTGCCGGGGTGTAGTCCGCCGCCCGGTATAATATTTATTTTTGTAATGAATATTTAAGTTAATTTATCTCTATGTATCTAAGTAGGTTTATTAATAAAGGGTTCAGATCTTTGTATATATTTATCTTGTGAGAGTTTAGTGTATATAATAATAATAAATTAATTCACAAGAATTTAGGTTTATACAGATCCAGTTACATTAAAAACCGCCTATTATTTTAACTTATTTCTTAATTTAAAATTAAAATTTTTGTAATTTTAAGTTTGTTGTTCGTCATTGAGTTAGAAAATTATTTTTATTTGACACCATGAGTTCATGTGAAGAAATGTTTCAGTAAAATACTATTCAAGCCTTGGCCACAATTCGGCGTTGATGAACGAAATATACATACGTACGCTGCAGTACCTAATGTTCAAGTAAAAGATTCTTTTTCTTCATTTTTACCCGCCCCGGCTTCGCAAGGGCATAAAATTGAGTGTGAAGAGTTTAGTTACTGTCTTTCATTATAGAATGTATTTATGAAAAATGTATGCAGCTGACTTATCGCTACACAATACTAACAAAATACGCGGCTAAGCGATTCGGGTCAGTGAAATAACGGTAATAATAATATTTTTTCGGTCGCTTTGAGTTATTATAATTTCTTAAGTACTTATGAGAATGATATACTGTAGAAATAAATTACAATATATATTAAATGCCCAAGTGTACTTTCATATTTTTTGGAGGATCCAAAGAATCCCGAAAAAAATATCACAGATATTTGGTTAAGGATCTATACTCAATAAGACTAAATTCTTCTGTATCACGGCACGAGGTCGGGCAGGCGCCCGCGACAAAATAGATTACCCACTCTTAGATTACATTCTAACTTACCACAAGACGAGATTGCAGTCGAGGGCTAATTTGTAGTAAAATAAAAAAATATATAAAAACAAACCATATGGCGTTTCATCGTAAATTATAATGTAGGATGTCACCGCATGTCAAGCATGACTACGCATCGATTGGCTTTGCTTAGTAACTGGGCCGCCTGTTTAAGGATGAAATCATCAGTCATCTTATAAATAGATACATATTTATATATATATCGTTTATATACATACCCAGATTTAATTCTGCAGCAAAACAGACCGGGTATATCACTAGCGCTATCAGGATGCACATTACTGAAATATAAAGAAAACGATTATAAATTATCTTTTATTGTAAATTAATAGAGAACAAGAGTAAGCAGAGTAATAGAGATTGACCAAAATATGATAAAGACTGCTTCAAAAAAATCCGGGGCCATTGTATGTTTTTGCTTTTATTATTTACACATTACTAAAACATATACTTTTATTATCTAATAAATTTTATCTAAGTATACATTAAAAATATATATATCTTTAGTTTCCACGAAGACATAAAGAAAAATTCGTCGAAATTCCTATTTAGTTCATTTCCGTTAAAAATAAATGACCTAAGGAAGAAAAATGGTAATTTTATTTGCTTGACTGAATTAGGGGTGACGTTAACTTAATTTTCACATTCTTCCCTGGTATTGCTTTTAATTATTACCCATATGATTTTAGTCCGCCCTCTTCGAGAGGCTATTTAGTACGTTTTAAAATGTCGTAACTAAGATAGCCATGAATTTTCATCCGAACATAGCAAGTTATACAAAAGCTTGTGATGATTGTAAAAAAGATTGTAGAAAAGAGTTAACCGTCGCGGGATGCCTGCATTTGTAAAACATTCAAGTTAATATTATTATTATACATAAGTCAATTTAATAAATAAATAATAATTCAATTTTTTGTTATAGAAGAACGAGACCTCCTGGTACAAGTATATTATATGCTTAAAAGGAGATCTCAGCGTAATAATTAAGTTATAAATGTAATTGTTAATGAAATAAAATTTATTATTTATTTATTTATTATTTAATATTATATAAACAACTACAGAATACACGTAGTAGATTTTTTTCTTAATACTTTTATTATAATATATTAACTAAAGACTACGAATAGAACAATATATGCTGATAGAAATAGATAAACAAGCTAAGGAATATTATTTGTATGTCTGCTGAGAGACTTTGGCAGTGGCTACCACCCTAACGAGAAAGACGTGTTGCTAAGCGGTTTAGTGTTCCGGTGCGATGTGGCGTAGAAACCGTATAGATGTGGGGTACCATACTCTCTAACAAGCTAGTCGCTACCATCTTAGACTGCATCTTCACTTACTACCAGGTGAGATCGCAGTCAAGTCTAGTAGTGAAATAAAAAAAAATGCTCTGTGATTTCTGCAATAGTCAACGTGGCATGACGGCATAAGAGAGCGTCATGCCGTTTGCCAGGACGGCATACTGGACGATTTTAAAGCTAAGGCGCGCCAATATATAATTCACATTAATAGGAAACAGCCTAGCCTTAACTGAAACAATACGTGACATTTCAAACAACATTGACATTAACACCAGTTAACGAGTGTGACCGCGCTGTGCACGGTAGGCTGCCTACAGTCAACAGACTTGGCGGAAACCCGAAACCGTGAACAAAGGCGACGATATATGAGAACCGCACAATTCTTACTTTACGTCTATTAGAGCTCGTGAGAATTCAGCTCAATTCTGACACGATAATGGCCCCTATACTTTGTACACAAATATCTTAACTAAATTAAAAGTTAATAAAATTATTACTATCTCTCTCACATCGATCACTATTGTATCGAGATTTGTAAGTGTTTACCCGGCATAAATGATTATACACTATTTCGGGTGTTTTCAATTGATGTCACCTGACAGCATGGACCCAAGACCTTGGAGCCCAAGTTTTCTATTACAATAATACAGTGGGGATCAATTGCAATAACTAGCAATGAAAATAAATAAATTAAAAAATATTTATTAACCAAGAAGCTGTTAGTGTGATATTTTACTTTGTGTAAAAAAAAATTAAAACGTTTACTTATTACACTATTTCTGTTGGTACCAACACTAAAAGTTTTTTTCAACATGAATTATAATAATAATAATAATAATCATTTATTCAGGCTAAAAATGATGGATACAATGATGGAATTATTTAAGAAAAAAACTTTTTTGAATCTTTGGTACACTCTCTATTTTATTTTATAAAATAAATGTCTTTAATTTTTTTTCTTTTAGTAGGATTTGTTATAATCGACCACTGAGATACAATTGCAATAGCAGACTTGCGTGCCACAAGATAATTACATTTATATCTACCCGTTACTCGTATTTTTTCTGTACAGATAGACGAGATAAAGGATGGACATAATTTTCTTGTGGTGCGCATGCTAACCCTTCTGATCGACACCCAGTGCACGTCATTGTGTGCTGTAGCATAGCGTCAAGTTTAAGATTTGGTTGCTCGAAATAGTTGAACATCAGAGTAAAATTTATCTTATTTCCATTGCATTAAAGCTCAAATAAGCCATTTTCGCGATTATTTAGCTCGGGCTTTTGGCAGAACATTTATAAAACAAAGGATTTGCGACTCTAAAACGATGGACATTAGAGTTCAATGCTCGAAACGATACCTAAATGCGAGCGAGCAAATCTTGTGATACAGTAGTATGGTATGATACGTACGTGCAAGAGCCATGGCTAGGACCGCGAACCTGTAGTAGCGGAACTTGGTGCGGTGGTCGGCGGAGCGCAGCCCCAGTCCCGTCAGCAGTGCACCGCACACATCCGCTGCTAGCGTCGCCACGCAAAGTCCTGCTGCGGCCCTAAACAAGATTGACACATTAAAAAAAACTATACGGATTATCTTTTATGATTCTAGCAATAATAGCCGAGATCGGCAAGTGTAATCTCTGTATCTCAGTTAACAAATTTAGCTAGCCACTGTGGAAAGTTGCCATCAAATACCGCCTAAACCATTATTATACATTACGTTATTGTATCTGCCAGTCGAGTTGAAATGAACTCAGTTGGAAACTAAGGTTTCCGAAATATAGATTTATGTATAAATATAGATTTAACAGGTTATTAGGTAGCTACTTTCCACAGTGTCTAGCTAAATTTCGTGTCAACTAAGATACTATACTATACGCTAGCTTCATTGCATAGATGCCGTGGTTGCAGCGTCTTCTGTGCTACTACTACGATCTGATGAGATCAACCACCCGTCTGCCCAGAGTTTATGAGTATAGGAGAAGCCTTAAGTTCAACAGTAAACTGTTATAGGCTGAATGTCCTTCTATGGGCCTATTGGAATACAAACTATTTGAATATACACCTACATTTTTATTGTACACCAGAGGGAAAATTCACAAAAATTCAATTTCAATAGAGTGTACAACAGAAGAGCACAAATAGAATGTACAATTTGGCGGCTATATCTATATAGCGTAGCGTAGCAACCAAAGGCGTAAATAAATGCTATAGATGCATGGTAGGTGGTAAAATATATATACAACGTATAAATGAAAACCAAAATAATACTTGGCAGGCTTTAAAGTTACATTATGTACTGTATCTGAGACTTATTTGTAAAACCGAAAACCCAATAGTTTTATAGTAAACTACTGCCATAGTTTATACTGAACGAAATCAGATACAGCCCTAACATCACATGCAAAATTAAAATCATGTGACTCCTTCACTTTGTTAGATACGCGTCGCGTAGCGCATGTCAGTCTTTTATCTTCAATAGGGTCGTCATAGGTAAACACTTAAAATGTTTTGAATTCTTTTGTATGGAAATATAAATAGGCTTCTTTTGATTTAATATTTTTACAGGGTGTGATTCCTTTTGAAATATACTTAAATATTATTTCAATATTATTTCTGATTCTGTTACACGTTGTATATGCATACATATGGTATATTAGAAATATATGTCTTGGCTACCCGTGCAAAATTATTAGCAAATAACTCACTTAATATAAGGTGCAGGTCTTGCAGCATAGCAACCGGGTTGCGCGGTTATGTCGAAGGGGAGCGGCGTGGGCGCCTCAGGGTCGATGCAGTGCATGAACAGACCTTGCCGCCAGCCCGCCGCCATCAGCCAGTCGGCCGAAGCCAGCCCCAAGACCATCAGTATCACTACCAGCAGCCCGCATATCAGCGCGATCACCTGCAAAGAACGAATAATAAAAAGGAATTAGCAAAATCATATTATGTATATATATACATATACCATGATTTCTTAATCTAAGCAAAATTCAAAATAATTTTAGTTTACTACACCAGTCATAAAAAAATATAACATTAATTTCTGAATTTAGAAATTTCGAAGCAGCTTATCGAATTCCAATTCGAATATTTTTTGCTGCATGTAACAACAACAATCGATTGAATTAAAACCGCCACCGCACTGCGCAGCTGGCACTTGATAAAGGATGCATCTTGTAAACCAAACTATTATTTTCACCAATGAATAGTACCTAGTAGACATAGCACAGATTATTGAGTCGTTGTTGAACGAAGAAAAAATGCACCGTGCATAGATGATATAAATAGAATAATTAACTTAGTGGTTATGCATGTTTGTCTAGAGATTACGAGTTTTTCGGAGTACCTACTAGGTTTTTCTGTAAGAAAATTCTCCAAAAGCGGGTTTGGAATTTGATGTTGTTCAACACACGTGCGTTAAAGAGGTTTACGTGGTGTCCGTTCTTAAAGCATAGGGATCTAGACCACTAGAGAAAAAATCTCTCGTATGAGGAGGCCCTTAAAAAATAAGTAAAAAGAAGTAATTAAGGTGACATAACCGTATATTTGTGTTAATATTCGCACAAAGTACTACTATAGGTATACGAGACCTTCGTTCGGGAAGCTAAGAGATTTCCTTTCGCCCAAATTGTGCCTAAAGATTAAAGTATTCAGACAGTGCGTGTTGCCAAAGATGATTGTCTCAAAACATTAATGCGTAACATTGTAAACATATATGAGCATTTATGGGCCTTATAAGAAACTTCAGTCACACAGCGAGCGATGGAGAGAGCTATGCTTGGAATATCTCTACGTTATGAAATAATATGGTGTAATTCGTAGAATGTATAAATAAATAAGTCTACAGTTACTGACATAAATCAACGAGCTGCGGAGCTGAAGTCGAAATTTCAAAATGAGAAATCAGGCAGACTTTATGTTTTAAGTCTTATAGACCCATTTGATAAATAAATTTAGTTTTTTTTATACAATGTTATGTTAAATCAATGATCGCTTTGCCAAACATGAAACCTACGAAGTTAAACAGCCCACTTGTTATTTAAAACGTGCAAACAATGCGCTTGCTAACTTTATTGACACAAATGTCGGAGTTAAAACGATCGTGGGAAAAGTTTTTAGCACTGTTAAGGTTGATTAACCGATACATAAGGGTGCTCCCTCACCGGGAGCATTCGCGTGTTATGTAACGTTACAGATTTGAGCATTACATCAGTGAAGGAGGAGAACCGAGCATTACAATGCGCACCTTGTAATGATACAAAACGGGCATACATCAGTGAAGGAGGAGAACCGAGCATTACAATGCGCACCTTGTATTGATACAATGTGTAATATCTTGATACAACTTGTAACATCAATGCGCTTCACAGCTTCAGCGGGCGGGCGGGGGGCTTCACTGCCCCTAGCCCCCCGCCCGCCCGCTCAGTAGCCTACGTGACAGTGAAGTGAACGCACGTTGTCATAAAGTGTTTCTGACGCTTCGGAGATTTTTTTGGCGTCACGGACAGTTGTAAATTTAAGTAATGGCTTGGGACAAAGAGAAGACTCTATTATTCATAGAAAAATATAGGGAAATCAGGGAATTATGGGACCCTAAGCATCCTCAACACTTTAATAAAATAATAAAACAAGACGGTTGGGTGAAATTATCGGATCAATTTGGAATAACCGTAGAAGAATGTCAAAAGAAAATCACAAGCCTGTTAGCATCTCTTAGAAGAGAAAAGAGCAAAATGAAAAAAAGTGCTTCAGGAACCGGAAAAGGTGGGTAACATATTTTATTTATGTACCTACATCTACTTTAGTCATGACAATAACTGTGACAAGCAAGGGGTGAGTGTGAGTGGCGGAGAGGTCACATTCCACACGACTCGTGTGTACCTAGGGCATGTTTTGTTTGTTGATGATACCTTCACTATAGGCCATTTGTTTAGAAAAAATGTAAACTTGATTAGAAATGATCTTGATCAATGTTGATTACACTTCAAAACTGGGCATCCGCATACCTAAACAAGTGGACTATAGGTGCCTTCACCATTTATTTATTTATTTATTTATTTATTAATTTATTCAATTCAGTACATATTACATAATCTATATTTCAGGTGCAGAAGAAGTATATACTAGTACCTGGTTCGCATATGCAGCTTTATCATTTATACTGGACAGATATGAACCACGGAAGACAACAGATTCAGTTAGTATATTATGTATATTACATTTAATATCTGTTTACACAGGTTTTAAATATTTTTTAACCTATCAAGGCTAAATAAAGCAGGACATTAATAAACATTAAGCATATTCGTTTTGCCATGGTACTGCTCCTTCTTGCGAACAATAATTACTAATTTCTTCACGTATCTCTTGAGGAACTATTTGTGCTGCTTCTTGTTGTTCATCCAAATCCATTAAACCAGCATTTTCTTCGGTATCAGCCCTCCAAGATCCTGGTGTGATTACTCCTAAATTGTCCCTGTCAAAAGATCCCGGAGGTGTGTACAAATCCCTACTTCGCCGATTTCTTCGTAAGGGCCGCCGTACACGGACTGCTCGAGCAGTTAGCGGCTGAGTGAAATACACGGACCGCTCGAGCGGTCGGCGTCGACTGCTTGAGCTGTCGGTTGTTGACTGCTCGAGCTACGACTCAACTGCTCGAGCAGTTGATTTTCTACCACAGTCGAGTCATGGATTCTGACGAGGAAGCACTGCTTTTGCTGCTCCTGCTCAGGCGGAGACGACGGCGGCGACGTCAAAAGAGAAAATTTTGGGTTCATCCAATTTTGCAATTAAGAGAACAACGTGGACAATTCCATCATTTGTTTATGGAACTTAGAAGTGATGAAGAAAAATTTTTCAACTATTTTAGAATGTCAAAGTCTTCGTTTGATGAATTGTATAATATACTAAAGTCTCACATTAAACGGGAAGACACAATTATGAGGAGAAGTATCGAACCTGAAGAAAGACTAGCAGTAACATTGAGGTAAGAAAAATATATAGTAATTATTAAAATTTTTATTCATTAAAAATATTGGAAATTACATCATCGGACATTACAGAACATGATGAAAGGTCTTCAAATTGAGAATTTTGGTCATCAGCCATTGATGTAGAGGGGCCGGTTGCTGATCTAGAGGGACCAGGCACTGATGTAGAGGTAGAGGGGCCAGTATTATAACCCCATGGTCCACGATAATCATTAAACGATGAATATCCCCTGTCACCATAACTCGAAGGATATGTGTGATTTGTCATCCCTTTAAAGTATTTCACTACGTTAAGTATTTCGGTCTTAGCATCTAATTTATAATGCTCATTAATTTTTTTGAATTCGCCAACTAATGATAGTAAAAACAATTTATCTTCATCTTCATTATCAATGCGCGAATTCTGCGTTTTTTCATCTAAACGTTTGGATAATTTTTCAATTAAGACGTTCTCATCTGTGATTTTAGTAGTTAATTTTCTTTTGTTTCTTTCTCTGGGTATTTTATTTTGACCATTTTCGGTTTCTCCGGACGTAATTTCAGTGTGCTCACTCTCTTGTAAACTATTTGTTTTGTCGGGTCTATCTTCTATTATTGCCTTTAAAAAAGACATCTGCTGATAATATGCATATGGCCGAATGTTGAGGGCTGCTGAACCACTCTTTGGTTTAATTTTTTTAGCATATCTGGTGTATCCATCTCTTAATGTTTTCCATTTTTTCTGTATTAACATGGCTGTAACAACAAAAAAATATAAGTTAGTATAATTGATTGATTTATAAATATGTTTTACAGGTATTTGGCAACTGGATGTACATTTATGGATTTGCAATATAGTTTTAGAATAGCATCAACAACAATAGGTAAGATAGTGAGGGATGTTTGCAGAAATATATGGATACATATGAAGGATATGTGTATGGAACAACTAACTAAAGATAAATGGAAAGACATAATAAATGGTTTCAAAAAAAATGCTCAGTTTCCGAACTGCCTCGGTGCCGTTGATGGCAAACATATTAGAATAATACAACCCGCGCAAAGTGGATCGTCATATTATAACTATAAAAATTATTTTTCGATAATACTTCTAGCAGTATGTGATAGTAATCATATGTTCACTTTCGTGGATATAGGCTCATATGGAAGGCACGCTGACTCGACTATTTTCGAAGAGAGTTGTCTATATAAAATGTTACAAGAAAAAAAGTTAAATATACCTCCACCTTCTGCAATATCACAAAATGGACCGTTATTACCGAATGTGTTTATTGGGGATGAAGCGTTTAGCTTGCAGGAAAATTTAATGCGTCCATATGGTGGCAAGAATTTACCAGAGAAAAAAAAAATTTTTAACTATCGGTTATCACGTGCGAGGCGATATATTGAATGCACGTTTGGCATATTAGCTAATAAATGGCGGATCTTTCATAGACCACTCAACGTCAACGTTGATTTCGCAGTGGATATAGTAAAATCATCGTGTGTTCTTCACAACTACGTAAAACAACGAGATGGAAATAAATTTGAGGATACGTTTGAGGGTCTTCCTTATTCTATAATACATTCAACCCAGCAAGTTCGTCCAGGTGGACCTATGTTAACAACAATCCGTGAAGAATTTGCTAATTACTTTGTGAGCGAAGAAGGCAAACTAGATTGGCAATGGAATATGATATAAATCAAAAGGGCGCCGTCCGTATAACATAGCCTCTGTATTCTTTTAAATATTAAAAATATAATAAGAAGCAAAACAACTATTATATTGTTACCAGTCTGTTTTTTAATAATAAATAAAATAATAAATGTGTGTGTTAAATGACTGACTTTTTTACTTACCGATTTGATTTTTTTCTTCAACTGGTTTTTCATCAAAGTTCTCAATTACTTGGGCACAAATAATTGCCCATGCATTGTTCTTCTTTATTTTGTCGCTGTGTTCCTTAAGTTTATAGTTCCAAATAAGTTCTTGCGTTTTAATTGCGCTAATAAGGGCATCACTATCGCACACGCCCTCCATGTTCAAAAAACAGCCGGCAAATGAGAAAACAGACGCCGCGAGGCCGCAAAGGGCGGGGGGGAGAGGGAAGTCGGAGAGCTGTCGACTGCTCTAGCGCAGTCAACGGCTCGAGCAGTCGGTGTATGCCTCGCAACCGCTCGCGAGCGGTCGACGGCACGATGGAATTTCATCATGCAGTTGACGGCTTGAAGCGGTCGCGACTGCTCGAGCAGTCGTGTGTACGGCAGCGAATGAATGACTATAGTTCACTGCGCGGTCGCGGCTTTAAGCAGTCGGTCTCAACTGCTTGAAGCAGTCCGTGTACGGCGGCCCTAAGAAGTTATGTAGGTGTGCTATGGCATTAACTACTAAAGTAGCATTTTCTGGTTGCAATAACATGGGTTTCCGCAACACTCGGAAAACTGCTGACATAATGCCAAACACATTTTCGACTACTCTCCGTGCTCTACAAAGTCTGTAATTATAAATTCTCTCCTTTGTTCCTTTACGATGATGTCCTGAATACACTTTCATTATATTTTCTGATAATGCGAAAGCTTCATCCCCAATAAAATAATAAGGAATTTCTTTGTTCCGCATCGGCAATGCTCTTGGCTGTGGTAGATTCAAAGATTTATTCTGCATTTTAGTATACAAATTACAATTATTAAATACTCCTCCATCAGAGATTCTCCCTTGACAGCCACAGTTTATATATATTATATTGTAATTTGAATCCACAGCCGCAAATAGAACTATACTAAAAAAACCTTTAAAATTATAGTAATCGCTTCCACTTCTGTATGGGGCTTGCAGGACTACATGTTTGCCATCTATAGCGCCGACACAATGAGGGAAATTCCACTGGTTATTGAAGTTTTCAGCCAAATTTAGCCAACCATCTGGTATGCTAGGTAACTGAAAAAAAAAACCTTGTTTTAGATTCCTTGTGAACCTGGGACACAAGACTTGCAGGAGACTCGCAACAAGCCACCTGAAAATCCTGATGCACCACAACGGAAAAAAGCGAAGGTGGATGGAAGTGATGAAATAATGCACTCGACTTTCCAAATTTTGCAAGACTTTACTTCTGCTAAATCGGATGAATGCACTACTTTTGGGAAATTTATTACTGAAAAACTCAAGACGTACTCTCAAAATACTAGGGCCTGTGTACAGCACCACATTTCCAATATCTTGTTTAGTGCCGATCGCGGTGAATATGAGTACATGTACCAGCAACATGGATATTGGACTCCTGATTCTCAACTTTCGCGTAATGAATCAAACCATGCTGGACCATCAGGCCTCCAAAGTACACCCTCACCAGCAGCAGTTCCATCCACTGCAGACGCCCAACTTTCTTCGCCTGAAGCCAGTATTAATAGCCAAGAAAGTGAGGGGTTTATGCGTGAATTTGGAGATCTGATTGATTAATAAACTAGATTAATAAACTCACCAGTATATTTTCTTTTAAACATCCAATTATAGCTTCACTCACTTCTTTGATAATACAACTTATAATCTGATTGGACATTCTAAAAGTAACCTGCAAGCTTGAATAAGAATCACCAGATGCGTAAAATCGTAACGTAACAGCTAATCTTTCTTGCACTGTTATTGCTTGTCTATAATTAGTATCTTCTTTTTTAACATATGGTCCAATGAGATTTATTAAGTGTTCAAAATCCGAAGAAGAGATTCTTAAAAACATTTTAAGTTTACTTATGGGTCGGTTGATTCTTTCTAAAATATCCAAACCGCCTGTATTTTGCCGGTTTTGATATAATTCATGACACCAATATCGTTTCTTCTGTGTTTTTTTTTTACGTAAATAACAATGTCGAATTAATATTGCCGCACTCAGCACAACGACCGCTTCGTCTGACATCTTGCTATGAAATGCTGAAAATGCTCAAAGTCGAATCAATATTACATTACACGCAAATACTCGTCAGTCAGGGAGGTAGAATTGTAATGTAATGCTCAAAGACGAATCTATAATGTTACAGTACACGTGAATGCTCCCGGTGAGGGAGCGTCAGGGAGGTAGAATTGTAATGTAATGCTCAAAGACGAATCTATAATGTTACAGTACACGTGAATGCTCCCGGTGAGGGAGCACCCTAAAATAAAAAGTTCCACAACAAAGAGCTCGGAAGACAAAGCGTTTTCTGCATCGGAGTTTCCTAGTTCGCCATCCATCAAGCTTGCGCCTCGCTTGTAATAAGTAAAAGTAGAGCTAGAAATTATAACGGATTGTACCTACGCAGAGACGGATATCCATCAGTGTAAAGATCGAATCAGGACGTCTAATGTCTTTTCTACATACATTTTCCTTTGTGTACTTCTTATACTTCTGTGCTATCACATTATGTTGCAAGATAACAAAACAAAAATTAAATTCATATACACATGATTATTCATAAGTGCCTTCAACGTATATATAGTGAAATATTCAAAAAAAGTAACATGCACTCTCATCTCTAACTGCATGATGTTATCTCACTCGTATCAAGAAACTGTGTTTTGATATCGTCTCGTTTCAATAATCTGATATGCAGAACTTGCATGGTGTGTTCTGATAATTCTGTTTGAGTTGATATTACCTGGTATTACATGGTAGGAAAATCCTAAAAAAATTAAAAGGTTGGCGTACCTACACTACACAAAAGCGAGGGTAAGGAAAACGTGAAAGTGAGAGACATGGGTGTCTCGAGGAGAAGCGGGGTGCGTGGGGTGAGAATCGATCGTGCCTAAGGCGCGCCCGGACTCAACTTATATCAGCTGTTAGTGATATTTGGTAGTGAGACGTCTCGAGCCATCCAGACGTAAACATACTTTGAAACTTTAAAAGAAAATTACTTGCTTAACATTTGCTTTATCTGTTTACTCCGAGATTAATCAATGATTGGTCGCTCGCTTCGAAAAAATACCGACAACCTTTAGTGAAACAATATTATTAGCCTTTTAATAATTGATTTGAAGAATACAAAATAATTGATGTTTACCTACTATTACAGATTACTGCATTTAGAAATTTGGAAGCAGCTGGTCAAATTAGGTACCTTTTTATAAAGACTTTCCGTGAATACTTGTCACATTTCTAAATAAAATAGAAAAGTAATGTCAAATGGAAATTAAAAATGCTAGATTCCAACTAAGGTTACGAAGGTTACGAAAGCGCTTAACATCAAGTTCTTTGTTTTAAAACGAGGCTTTCGGATCACACGTTTCGATTGAATTAAACATAATATAGTCCCTGTACCGGATGTCTACGGTATCAAGAGGGATTTCATTCATTAAATTGTTAAACGAGTTCACTTGAGGGGTCTCAGTCTCGACTTTCCGTACACGTGCAGGGTCACGCGATCGATCATACCAGAAATTAATTGGAAGATATTAATATAAATAATATTTTGTCTCTCAATTATTCTTGAAGACCAAAAGTGTTGAAACGTAATCAGTAATATTTGCCACTCAAGAAAGCTCAGTCAATCGGTAGGCAAGAGCCATCCTAAAAGTATCAGTACGTACTTAATGAAATCAGAAGTGAGGTTGAAATAAGAACTAGAGTAACTGACTTCGCATATCGAGCTTTTTTACATAAAACCACTAAAAGTTAGCCCTTGACTGGTAGTTAAGTAGTTGGTAGGTAAGTGATCATAGCGGGCTAATAATTCTATAATTTTGTACGCGACATCGTACTCGAACCCTAAATCGCCTGGCTTAGGTAACTAGCCTATAGCTACAGGCTAGTTACCCAAGCCAGGCGATTTAGGGTTAGGTAGGGCCAAACTCCCACCAGACCAATCAGGAGAAAATTCAGTCAAAAAACAAATGTTCTGCCCGAGACACATAAACCGGAGAACCGATGGACAATCGGATCCCAATGTACTGAAATGGCGATACCGTACCGAAAAACGTAGAGTTAATAGATACTTATCGCTGAACAAGAGAAGCGTAAGATTATGGTATTTAGAAATCCCTTCAAAACCAGAGAATAACCAGCCGTGAACAACCATCGGTTGTCATTAGACGGCATCAGTCATTAGACGACTAATATAATCGACTTTTTTATCGGACATGGACTTTGGCAGACCGATTTCTAGTTCCAAATAACTACCTACTTCCAAGTGAATGAACATCTTTCATGCTCTCAAAAATAAATTCTTCGCTTGAATGTTCTCGTATTTCGTTACTTTATCAACCTTCTTACACTCGACGGCTTTCGAGCTTCGGCTGAATGCACGAAGCTTTTACGTCAAATTTTCTTATCTATATTTATACATTTGACGGCCGACTGGCGCAGTGGGCAGCGAATCCGCTTTCTGAGTCGTGGCCGTGGATTGGATTCCCACAACTGGAAAATGTTTTTGTGATGAACATGAATGTTTTTCAGTGTCTGGGTGTTTATCTGTATATAATAAGTATTTATGTGTATTATATTCATAGAATTATTTATCAGCTATCTTAGTACCAATAACACAAGCTACGCTTACTTTGGGGCTAGGTGGCGATGTGTGTAATGTCGTAGTATATTTAATTATTTCTTTTATTTACAAATAAGACTGCGATTTAAGATTTTATAAATTTTATGATTTTTCCTTAATTTTCAACCTATTTTCCTTAATACAACCTGTTGTATTGGAATATTATTTTTTATCAAGTATTCTGATTTACACGACGACTGTTTAAAAAAAACATTTTGTAAGCTTTTTTACAAATCTCTTTTGCTTGGCTTTAAGACCTTGGAATACTTATTTTGTAAGCCACAAACATGGCTTACAAAATAAGTATTGTCTATATTATACATGACGCGTTTTCCCAGCAAAGATCGCTGTTATTTCTGTCAGCAATTCTGTTTTGATCTTCGGAGTAAATTTGGTTTGAAAGCTCCAGTCTGCTGTTACTTTGTATAATGCGTTATATCGTTTAGTGCACTCGTGTCATTTATGGAGTTCGTTACAAAAATAAATCATGAATTGTTAGTTACTTGATCGTTGGCTGATACAATATTGCCTTTAATTAATGCGCGAGACCGTCGCGCTCTCAGAATATTAATAGGTAGGTACATTGTTGAGTTTGAACATAAGCCCGCACTCAAAAAAGTCCCTGAGTATAACTACGGATCCTTATTATTTTAAGTACTCTCATGATTCAGGTAGGAGCTCGTTGGTCTTGCGTTCTAATCGTATTTGCGTCGTATTCTTTCATTATTGGTATTTTCTATGTAATATTATTTATTTCTCTTGCATGATTGCATTTTGCACCAATTTTTTTTACACTACTAATTACTACAAGACTACTACTAATTTATCTAACTACATACGACGATGGTAACGGAATTAACAAAATAACTTTACTCTCTATAATGGGTTGTACAATAATAATTAATGTCTCTTTTTTACTTTCATACAAATATCCAAAGGCCTTTTTTCACCGATGTAGATGTGGGTTTTCGGAACAAAAGAGGCCGATCTTACTCCAGTAAATAATACCACTAAAATCGGTCCAATCGTTCATAAGATAGATAAGCAAAGATTTCAAAACTAATTGGACGTATAGTAATCATAATAATATGAGCTTATTCATTCCAAAATCTTACACATACACTTTTTATTTACTAACATAAAAAAGCGGGAGTTTAAGTACGTTTTTTATGTTGATGTTGAAAACGTGCTTATCACTGGAACTACGGTACCGAAAACTATTTTCTATGTAATATTTGATGTAGAAAATGTCATGCCCCATACTTAAGGAAGGATATTTAATACTTACCATCACACTACGACCCTTAGGACCCTTAACTTAAAACCCCGTGATACTGCTAGTTTATTTATGTAGATGGAGAAAACTTACGAAATCATCAGCTAATTTACAGTACCTTTGTCTACTCTAAATGTATCCAAAGATAAGATGTGACTTCAAAATTAGATACATAAATAGAAAGAATAGCTGACTTAAACTAAGGGAGGGGACGGCACGCTCCAGAGATATTTATATCAGTCAGTTTACTCGAAATAAACTTGAAACTATTGTTCAGTCACGTTTGCCGTTCGTGGCAGTGCAGTGTTTACGTGTGATTGTTAAAATACCTGCAGCCAGCAGATTCCGTAACTTTCTCAGAGAGCCGTCTGTCGCCAACTGTATTGTGTCTCAATCATCATCCACAGCCTATAACTGACCCACAGCAGGGCACAGGACTTCTCTCTTACAGCACTCTTGCTGTAAGAGAGAAGTGCTGTGCCCTGCCCTGTGCCTTCGGGTGTACGAACGTTACCTAATAGTAAATACAAAATCATGGCCTATGAACAGAGCAAATCTCGCATGGCATACAACGAACGCGTCCTCCAAAGTACTACATGACTATCATCATGTCAATGGACGGCCACTGCTAGACATAGATCTTTTGTAGGGTGTTCCAAATACCACGGTCTTGTGTGCTCCCTGCGTGTTGCTTGATGTCATTCGTCTTCCTCATGTGGGGTCTACTAACGCTGCGTTTCCTGGTACGAGGCCACCATTCCAACATTTCCGTTCAACGAGCTTTGTGGCGCCCACTTCCCCTTTAGCCTCGCGGCTCTTTAAGCTACGTCGGAAACTCCGCTTCTTTTACGGATCTCCTTATACGAGCGTACTTTAAGTTTAAACGTCCACCATCGCCTGCTGACTGATCCTGAGCTTTCTTATGAGACCCATAGTTAAGCCTTACGTGCCTGTAACTATATCGGCAAAAATGCCCTTCAGACCGGAACACAGGAACTCTGCCTGGCGGAAGCAGTTACCCGTTGTCACAAAAAGTTCAATAATTATTATGAGACACTGGGTAGACAACGTCAATTTCCACCTGGCGTTATCTGTAGCCGATCATTCATCCTAATTAATACATCACCGGTGTTGTGAACACGTAACCTAGTAAATTATTTCAAAAACATGGGATAAAAACCCATGTTCATTACCGTCACCTTCCCCCATTTCACCCACTTAAGGGTGAATTGCCAAAATATAATAAATAGCCTATAATTTAATTATAGCACTCATGGTAATTCTTTACCTGCCCGTCAAAGTCATGCAGAGATGCAGTTGTTCTAGAATCATAGATAGACACTCCAACTATACTTATTTCCATAGATTTTGCATCTCCTTATCAAAAAGATATTAATTTAATTAATGTGTAACCTACTAAACAAAGTTTAAGTAAACTCCTACTAGTACCTACCGATGTAACAAACTGAAATTTGGAGTGTCGATCTACCAAGTTGTTAGATACAGTTGTCAGATTTTTAAGATTTGTCCTTCATACGAAATGTCAGATGTACGCTAACGTGGATGTCACATTACTTTTCATGATAAATTACACTAAGGCAACCAGGTGCCTGGAGTAATGACCAAATTAACTAAGCTATGCTATGATAAGGCGCGGTAACCAGACTACGTTGCCACGTTTTGTCATCCGAGAAACCCGAGAGCAGCGTTCCATTTTTATTCTGCATCTCTTCCGCTTCGCTCGGCTCGAAAGGATTTCGATTGGAAAAACCAACCAATGCATTTCCACACCGCCGTTTGTGTTGAAGTGCAAGTCTAGACGCTGAGTCTAGAGCGATAACTGTTCAAAATGACTTCTTTATAATAGACCAACTTTCAATAAGTTGAAAGTTACTACCACTTTATATCTTTATAACTTAAAAACCTGTTTTTAAGTTATAAAGATATATATTTTATCGAATCTGCGATCCTGAAAATTGCTCTTTCGAATACTTGAGGCCCAGGTTGCAGTTGCTAGTGCGAATTGATGCATTTAAAAAAATTATAAAATTGGTATTTAAGCGACATCCCAAAATGTCCCGAAGAAAATGACGACGCCAGAAAGCCTCAACTTTTTGTTTTTGCTCCTCGACGTATAGATATATACATCTACCTCTACTTGTTCCGGCCACTAATTTGGATGCATTATGAGCCTGAGCTGGAGCCTTATGTTTAAGTGACTTTCTCCTGAAGTCTCGTTTAAAACAATTAGCCTTTCAAGCCTTGATATATACATTATTGCAGCGGCAAGCAGGAGAACGAATGAAAAGATGGAAAATTGAAGATCGAGGCGAATTCAAGGTACACATATGTAAATCATATAAAATGGGCCCAAAGAGTCATTAAGCGATACATTTTAAGAAGTTAAAATAATGACGGTGCATAGTCTGTACATATTTGAAAACTTAATTTATGTCCATAAAAATATAACAAAATTTAAAAAGAAAATGGACTGTAACAATGTAAATATTAGAAGCAAAAATAAACTCGTTGTGCAGTTTACTAGGCTACATAAAATTGCTAATTCATTCAAGGGGAATTGTAAATTATTTTATAACAAATTACCGAATGAAATCTTTGAGATGTCTCTCCATAAGTTATATAAAACGTAAGCTTACAGAAAAATCCTATTATAATGTTAAGGATTACTTAAACGATTAAAAAGTTTGGGTGTGCTGAATTACTCTAACTTCATAGCTTAATATAAAAATACTGTGAGATGGTGTAACAAAAAAAAATTACCCGGCTAAGTTTGTTGTTCTCTTCTTGGACCAGGGCGCGTTTGGAACCCTCGTAGCTTTTGGTTTAAGTTGGCGAACGAAGATATCACCATCCCCTTACAATTATTATTTTTAAAGTAAACAACAGATATAAGTTGGCTATTTAATTTATAGATGGTCACGACAGACATAGATTTTCATACAACTTTTGCCGGCCGCCTGCTCGCATAAAATTAGGCCATTACTCAAGTTTTCAAGTATGTTTGAGAAAAATGGTATTAACCTGTGCAATCTGGCTGGCAGGCATCTCGTCTTGTTCGGTCGCGAACTGCGGCGGCGGGGGCAGTACGGGCGGCAGGGCGCGCGGGTGCGTGCGGAGCCCGCCCGGGCCAGCTCCCGCGCGCCCCTGCATGCGCGCACGCTCTACCGGGCCCCGGAAACCACAAGACACACGATCCGTGCGCTTTACTCACTAACCGCACGCCACACACCACTCGACACACGCCACACGCCACGCGACACGCGACACACGACAAATTCACACTTTTGACTGTCTTGTTAGTAAACCACGATACAATTTAAAAACTGTTGTTTTAATAAGGTCCAAGGTTTAAATAAAATGGGATTGTGATGATGGGTGTGAAACAATAAAACGTTCAGTTATATATGCGCATCCTGCGCACTAACCTTACTTGACCGCGAATCTATAACCGAACGTTTTATTGTTACCTTAGCCATTAGAACTGTGTTGTATGATCAGAAGATAAACTACCTAATAAATACCTAGTATAAATAAATATACTACGACAATACACACATCGCCACCTAGCCCCAAAGTTAGCGTAGCTTGTGTTATGGGTACTAAGATGCCTGATGAATATTTTTATGAATTATATACATAAATACTTAGAAAATATATATAAACACCCAGACACTTTTTATTTATTTTATTTTTGTTACTTTCCTGGTGAATAAGCGATTGAGTTTTTAGCTAACGTCCGAAAAGCAATAAGAATAATGGAATATTTTATTTCATACCATTATGAACATCGATGGAATTTAGCGTCCCTATGTGCTGGAATTGAGACTCTGCACTGGAAATCGAAGTATCAGTAGCTGAATCGGTAAGGACTAAAGACTACATAAATCCTTACAGAAGATTTATGCCCAGTAGTGGATGTCTATCGATTGAAATGGTGATCTTATTTTAAGTAAGAGCATACGAGCATACTAATTATAATTTATATTCAATGTTGTTATATTGAAAGTATCAAAGTCAAAGTCAAAGTCAAATATATCTTTATTGAAATAGGCACATAGTTGGCACTTTTGATGCGTTATTATATACAAAATGTGTACATAGCAGTGAGTAGTGATGGCGATAACTACAATCGTAAACTTAAAACTAAAGCTACGAGGGTTCCAATCGCGCCCTGGTCTAAGAAGAAGCCCACAACAAACTTAGCCGGGTGTTCTTTTTGTTATCACCATCTCACATTGTCATTAGAAAATATTTAAGAAGCAACCTGGTTAGAGCAATTGTTTACACCCAAGCTTTTTTATCGTTTACGTAATCCTTTATACTATAATAGGACTTTTCTATAAGCTTTCGCTTAATACAAACTTTGAACTTCTTTAGTGACATCCCCAAGATATCAACCGGTAATTTATTGTAAAATTGTATACAATTTCCTTTAAATGAATTGCTTATTTTGTGTAGTCTAGTGTACTGCACTGCAAGTTTATTTTTGCTTCTAACGTTCAAATTATTGCAGTCACATTTTCTTTTAAATTTTGATATATTTTTGTGAACATGCATTAAATTTTCAAATATGTATTGGCTATAGAGTGTCATTATTTTAACATCTTTAAATTTATCTTTCAATGACTCTCTCGGACCCATTTTATAGATCGCACGAACAGCCTTCTTCTGCAGCACGAAAATAGTGCCAATATCAGCAGCATTACCCCATAGTAAAATTCCATATGACATAATGCTGTGAAAGTAACTAAAATAGACTAGCCTAGCAGTTTCTATGTCTGTCAGGTGGCGTATCTTCTTTACTGCATAGGCAGCAGAACTAAGCCTGTTCGATAAATTATTTACATGAGGGCCCCATTGAAGTTTAGCATCTAACGTTATTCCTAGAAATACTGTTGTATCCACCGGGTTCAGAAATCACAGAAAACCATCAGTAAAAAATTAAAAAAATCTGTAATATTTTGTATGCAACTGCATTTTTGGTACATTTTCGATCTAGGGTCAGAAATGTTTAACTGCCGCGCACCGGCCTGCTAGGACATAAAGGAGAAGGATCCAGATCACTCAGTAACGATTCTTATTAAAAGCGAGTGAAAATAGCTGAGAGCTTCAGCTTAGCGTTATCTCCAAAGACCATGGAGGAAAGGTTAAGGCCTAAGTCGGTTACGTATCAACACACCGATTTGGGATAACGTTGTCAACAAGACCATACCAACTTCAATAGATAGTTAAAATGATACATTCAGAAAGTAGCTAGTTGTTTATTCTAGAACAATAATTAAAATACACGACACGAAAGTAAAATAAAAGTTCCGTTCGTCGTTTAAATCGTACCAAATATAGCGCAGTTTGCATTTCCCTTGAAATTAGGTCAGTGGGCGAACTAAAGTAAGAGGATAGCAATGCGTAACTGTGCACGGTGATTGTGAAAAAGTACGCAAACGCCAAACGGGCGCTTCATACACAGGTAGCACACGCTATAAGCCACTACATTCCTAAAGGGGTCACGCGATTCAACGATTTTGTGTTTGAACATCCCCTAAACGATCTGAACACTCGCGACTAACATTGATTTGAAAGGACTTCCCAAGAAAAAACAAAGGTTCATTAGGCTACTTTGGTACGTTTAATTTTGTGTATGTACACGTTCTTCGCTGGAAATCACGTTTTTTTTCTTTAGACAAAATTGTAGAAAAGCTAATATAACAGAAAAATGGAGCATTTGACGAACTCCTGCGGCCGACTTGAATAGAATCATTATCATCATCGAACATCGAAATACAGATATACTACTTTTGTATAGAAAGTATGAAGGAATGGTTGGTTTATTGAAGGCTATAAAAAGTTACTTATTGAATTATAGCAGACAAAAAAAAATTAAACGCTATGAATAAATAGCTAAATTCCACGCCCACTGTGTGTGTGCTTGAAATAAAAATAAGGGTTTAAAAGAAAACCTATCAATATAAAAAAGTTAAGTGAACAAAAGAAATCCTAATTTTTCGGAGATATTTGCCAGGTTGTATGTCATGGTCGGCTTTTGAAAAAGGCGCTTAGAAGGTTTTAATATTATATTATATATCTTATATCTTTAAACGAGCAATTCTTGTATATATAAATATATATAAATGGAATCTCGGAATCGGCTCCAACGATTTTCATGAAATTTAGTATACGGGGGGTTTCGGGGGCGATAAATCGATCTAGCTAGGATTCATTTTTATAAAATGTCATTTTATTCGTGTTTTATCGATAAATATATAAAATATATATCTAATTAGAATGTCGTAATCGACTACAACGATTTTCATGAAATTTAGTATACAGGGGGTTTCGGGGGCGATAAATTGATCAAGCTAGGATTCGTTTATATTGGAATCTCGGATTTATATTGGACATACGACTATTTTTTTTAAGTCGACTCATTCGCGGACGAAATCGCGCAGGTCCGCTAGTAATATATTATACAGATATTTTGGTAATAAATTAGCGTCATCGGGAATTTTACGGATTTTCTTCAAAAAATGTTGTGACCGTAACTAGTGTAAGTTTTCGTTTTCAGAATATGGTAGATATATTAGGCGTAGCAGTAGGGCCCACAGAAACTATTAAAATATTTGAAGTGGTCTACGATTAAAAAACTTTTTTTTGTTCCCATAAAAAACAATCCATTCATTTTCATCAGTATAAAGTCCTATCATACTCGCCAAAAGCCTTCTCTCATAGGAGAGGAGGATTTAGAGCGTATACCCACCACGCTGCTCCAATACGAGTTGGCGGGCTATCCGTTATCTGTAGGAGTCTAGGTAATCTATTTGAAATAAAATATTTATTGCATTTACATGAAAGAAACTGCTGCTCCGTTGATTTATGTTCGAGCCTTATTTATAACCTTATATTCTGTTATTTTGCAGGACTCCAAAAAAAATAAAGTTACTACCACTTGCTACTTACCAAGAATTCGGGAAATATGAATAGATACATGATTATTCGTTCTTAGAATCGAATATGTTTTAAATTGCAGCTATTCTCACATATTTAATTCATTAATTCAGTCAGGCAGACCAAGTTTATACGAAACTATTTTAACACAAAGAATTTTGTATGAAATTTATTTTTCGTCATTAGAATGAAAAATAACTTTCAAAATGGCGAAACCATCATATATGACTTTTGATAGAGATAATTTATCCCGATAGTTAATCATTTAATATGTTATTTTGTATTTTTAATTTAAACTTGGTGCATTATAATTTACTAAAACAAATTTAAGAGAAGCTTATGAATTTTTTTACTTGATGAACTGATTCGTCCATTGCATTAGTTATAGAAAATATCACTTCAATAGATAAAAATAAATTGACTTATTGAATAGTACAGGAAATTGTAATTTTTTTATGCAGTGTAGATAGATCATAAAATAATTAATTCCGCTGGGCCCTAATTACTCTATTGCTTACGCTCAGTCACGATACTATAAACGTTTATAGAAATATAGCAAATCATGTAAAAGCTATTCGAAATAAAGTAGGATCTGAAAAATAAACATAATGTTCTCCTTACGATAACAGAAAGCTGACAAACTTAGACACCAACGGAATTAGATCCAATAATAGAAAATGTAAATAAAGCAACAACACATTTTTGTTTCAACAATGCATTTCTGCATTCTATAACGGAAATAAAAGCAGAAGTTGCAATACGAATTGATGTAACGAGAAAAATATGGTAACTTTCTAAATATTTATCTTATTAATGGAAAACTTAAAGCTTACAAGAAAGAAAGAATGGCCAAAGGATAACAAACAAACATCGCGGTGTGAACCGTCCATCACTAATTGTTCCCTTTTCACTAACACAATTTTAAACCCTTTGCTCTGTGTACATTTATGTACGTATCATATTATCTTAACTTTCTCTCTGATTCATCCAAACGAAAAAATCTGTGCCATGATAATTGGTACAATAAAATTAGGCCAAACTATGACGTCGTTTCAAGTCACAAATAATTACAATTCAGCTAAGTAGTTATCATTTTGCAAAAATATATTTCTTGAGATAAACCATGAAATTTAGCACAATATTCAAATTAAACAGCAAAAAAGGAACATCTTCTAATTTCACCGAATTTTTTTGGTTAAGCTTGCGACTTTTGCGCATTGAGACGCGCCGACTTCGTGGTTCACACAAGGATCACCTTCGATTGCTTTAGCTCTGAATTTCCGTCGAATGCCACAGTTTTAGGATTAGAATATGGAAACTAAAATAAATAGGAATATCGATGTTTATAAGGGAGTTAGTGGGTAATGTGGATACGGTAGAAGGGCGGGCCTCTGTGTTTGGGCGGTTGTACCGGGCGGCTCGGCGCCTAACGCGAGACTGCCGCCCGCCTCCTAGCCATACACCGCCCTCCCGCACCAACAAAACGCACGTTACCGAGACACGTTTATTAGCCAAAACTCTACTTAAAATTTGATCAATCCACAACAATTATTAAACGCACAGTAGTTAGCAACAAATACATAGCATAGCATTTCACACTATACATAGCATTTCGTGTTCACAAAAAAAACATTAACAAATCAGTCATCCACATATTATTCACACCTGAGTTATCTGCAAGGGGGGACGAAGTGGGGGGCCAGATTCTTGAGACCGTTGACCACAAATATTCTGGAATGCGCGCAGTTTTCGAGAACAGTCATATCTAGAGGGGAGACTAAACCATTTTCGGGACTTGTTGGCTCCGAAAGTGGTCATCATACGATCACCTGGTTTCGCCGCATTGTAAACAATTCTTGGGCTCTCTATATTTTCAGCATTCGGTGCAATACGATACTTAGCTCCAGCAAGGGTCTTCTTTAAATTCTTAACAGCGCGCCGAGCTGGATTCTCGACGTTCTGTCCAACCTGCGTTTCCCTCTTCGTGGTGGTTTGATTGGACATTGAGAACGTTGAAAAAGTATCGTCTTTTCGTAAAAATCTTCTTATGCGGCTTAACAATGTCGCAGGAGGGTCGGTATTAGTGCTTACAGATCGAAATTGAAGTTGATCGTCACAATCTATCGGCAACGTCGTCGAGAAGTAAGGTTGAGAAGGTAGTGTTAATGTGCGTCTCGGTGAAAAGTCGTCTTCTCGGTAATCTCTTTGATATGCCAATTGTAATGTACTTATGCTCAAGCGCTGCTCCTGAGGAGGCCATAGTTCTCTTGTAGGCGGAACAGGAGAGGGTCGTTCTCCCAGCATTCGCCTAGCCAGTTCAGCGGGCTGCCAGAGTGAACTAGCTGCCAAGTTCCCGTGCGTTGGCATCTCGAGACCAGTGGCCACTAACAGTGCGAAAGCATATGGGCTAATCCAATACAAGGCTTTTTGCACTTGTCGGTATTCGCGGATAAATGGCACGCTAGCAGCACATGCTTTTTAAATGGATTAAATATTGTGTGTAAAGGTTTTTGTTTTTCTACTATACTGCAATTACATAGGGTCTTTTCGCCTTTTCGCGTCCGACGCCCAATTCGCGTCCAAACGACGGTACACTGTTTTACAACAGTGAAAAATAACAATACCGACACACCAATCTAAACAAGAGCGCTTCTATTGATGTTCGGACCTATGACAGGTACTCACACACAAACAAAAGATCTGTGCGTGCAACCCAAATTTAATGAAAAATAAACTAATCTTGCGTGTGCAACCAACAAGTGCTGACGCGCGAATCTGTTGTAAAAAAAATAGTGAGCAGCTGTACATTTCACGGTAAGTATTTAAGGTGTTTATGTGAAATTTAGAATACTTTGTTATCCCTAGACCTTAATTGTGAACCACACTATAGGAATAACGATGTTTGTGCTTATATTTTTCTACTGACAGTTTTATATAAGGTGGACGCGAACTGGTACATAAAATTTATAAAAAAACCACTTTGCGTCCGCTGTGGACGCAGATTACTCTAACTATTTCTCAGTAAGATGTTTAATTAAATACGATAACATGGGAAAAACAATATAAACTTCCTATCAATTTTAACAACATTAACATGCATAATATGATGGCCGATTTGCGTCCATATTATTAGAACTATAAAAAAAGATAATGAATGTCAAAAATCAGACTTATGTTGGACGCACAGTTTTCCTACATAAGAAACCTTTTGCGTCCATCTTTTTATCACACGAAAATAATAGAGTAAAATTTATATAATTTTATTTAAATATACTTTAAACCTAACCTAAAAATATACAATTAATATACGAAAATTATTTTATGTATTTGCCAATATTTGAATTTTGTTCCATTTTTAGGGTTCCTTACCCAAAGGGTAAAACAGGAACACAGTACTAAGACTTCGCTGTTCGTCTGTCACCAGGCTGTAGCTCATTAATCGTGATAGTAAGACAGTTGAAATTTTCATGGATGATGTATTTCTATTGCCGCTATAACAATAAATATTAAAAAATAAAATAAAACACGGAACGCGCGAGTCCGATTCGCACTTGGCCAATTTTAAAGGCTTTGTACCGAAATGGTAAAATAGAATCGTATAAAGCCATCGACATGATATTCGAAATAATAGTGAATATATTAATGGAGTTAGTTGGAGGAGAAAAAAAAATATCCTGAAGTGCAATTTATGTTAACTTTTATGATATCAGAAATTAGGTATTAAATAAATGTTTTGATTAAAATCACAAGCTTCCCTTTTTATTTCCTATTTCCCTTCCTAATTATTTCTAAACAGGTGGACGCCAATTGGTCCACAGGCGGACGCAATCTGGATTTTGTGGACGCAAAATGGGAAAATCGCCTGTTTCAGCTATTTGTACCTGTGTAGAATAAAACATCAGATGCGTTGTCCAAAACTGTGCATTAAACTTGACAAGACCATATTGGGACTACATTACAACCATATTTGATTAAAAACTACCGCACGGACATTTTTTTTTTCACGTTCAAACCTAACAACTCCACTAAGTGGACGCAAACAGGCGAAATGACCCTATATTAATAAATTCCTTATAGTAATATAATCTATAAAAGTCAAAAATACGGAATCTAACATCCGTTGCGCCTTCCGGTGGTGGTATATAAATATAGAAAATAATAAATATACGACAATATACACATCGCCTTTTAGCCCCAAAGTAAGCGTAGGTTAGGTTGTATGGGTACTCAAACGACTGATGAATATTTTCATGAACTCACGATGTTTTCCTTCGCCTTTGAAGCAAGTGGTATTTAAATTGCTTTAATTAAATACGCACATTACTCCGAAAAGTCAGTGGCGCGTGCCGGGGATTGCTTTGGAGCTCTATCTCCACGGAAGATAATCCGAAGCCTTACCCACTAGGCTATCATAATCAGACCAAAGTTACCATATTCATTCATAGGTTACTGTTGCAAATTTCAATTTTCTGGTCAAGAAGAAGTAATATAACTACGAACAGTATACATTGACCTATCTTATTACCATTGGACAGGCTGTTGCCACTTTATTTTTGTATAACGAGTGTCCTAGGAACAAAACTAAAAATATTTTTTATTAATTCCAGAGACACTCTTAGGTATCTCATATCTGTCGCTCAAACTTATGAGATCCTTCTTTTACATAATTCATTAGAAAGTGTATAATTAAATTAATCAATATTATATTAGCTGCAACTGCCAAAATTATCTTTTACTTGCGCATTGTCAGCATGTTCGTAATCCAGCTAAATTAGTGTCATGCACCGTTCGCTACTGTATTTAGGTTGAAATTGGCTTACACTATAGTTGTCTAGGTATACAATAAGAGAGGCACGCAGTGCAGTTGTGAGCTACATATTATTATCACAGCGCGGCGTCTTGTACCTTACAACTATTTACATTATTAGTAAATCAGTCTTTGTTTAAATACTATAATATCTAAAATCCCAAAAACATAAGATAAGCTATTTCTTAAGGCGACTAAACAGTTATATGAGCTTTCATAGTGATTATAGGGGTACTGCGAATCCTGCTATGGAACTAGCAATTATTCGGATTTATGTCAGATTACTGCAAAGAAATTAATTTTGAATACACAAGTAGCTTTAATAATTCTGTCAATCAAGTGCCATCTTTTGCATGGAAGAGGCTGTTAAGCTGTCTACTGTATTGATGTAAGGTCTTGAAGACTGCATTGGGGCAGCATGGTGGACTTAAACTCTAAATCTCTAACATGAATAAACTGAAAATTATGATCATAATATGATATAGAAAATATTATGATTTGATTAACACTCATTAGTTAGTTAAGAGTAAGTTAGTTGGCAGGGTTATCTTATTAGATTAATAAAAATTACTTACCTTTAGTGGTCGTGTGATTGTTACTGTTTCAATCATGGTGGTTGATGCCATTGTTATAATTTACCTGAAATAAAAATAGATTATGACTTTCTAAGAAGATTTGCTCTCTAGCTGGAGGGTTTCTTATTTTTTCAAATCTCCATGAAATTATATTCAAATTTAAATTCATTATTTACTAGAAGGCACACTAAATAAGTAATTTTATAATTGTCTGTAATATGTCTGTCCTTAGTTGCCACTTGTTTGGATGACAGATTTTACCGAGAAGCCTGAAAGGAACTCAACAGTTGATGTTGATGTATTAAACCAAAACCAATAACCTCATTTGTTTTACTTGCAGGTCTATAGGTTGGCTGGTAGGAAATGTTTTAGCATGAAGTCCGCCAAAAAAATGGTTTACCTAAACCATCTTGGTAAACCATTTTTTTGGTTGTGCAATAAAGGGAATAAATAAATAATATTGTTCACCACAAAGAAAAAGAAAAGAAAATTTGCTTGAGTATTACAATTACACGGAAGGGTTTGCTGGAGGAATCTCCAATATATGATGTTATAGCAAGCAACAACAGAAACTGTATGGCACCAAACAAAGGATACCTTTATTTACTACTTACATAAAGTTCCATATATGTTATCTAAAGTGTGACCTAGGTGTGGTGTATGTTTATTATATCATGTCTTATACAATGATTTTAAACAATAACAACAAAATATCACAGCACTTTTGTCAAATACTATGCAAATTAGTTATAAACGGTTGAATGGTAGTCAAATAAGATACTAATGAATTACTTTAATCATATTTATTACCTAATTAATTGTGATATGTTGGATATAAAAGTTTTGATGTGTTCCCGTAGGCGACTCAAACAATTGATTCTTTATATTCTTCCTCTTAAATAAGCAATAGGCCCATACTATGATTGGAAAGGCCATAAGAGTTCTTTTATAATTTATACATAAGTTTATTTGAGGTCTTCAAACAAAACAGGCAAACTCCAATTGAAAAAAAAAGCTAAAATAGTAATTGGGAATTTAAAATTATGAGATAGATTGAATAATGAAAATGGACATAAGTAACTTGTATATGAGTCACAAAACCTAGATAAGTATGTAGTACAAGGTGAATATATTCATATTAAGCCAAGAGGCATAAATGTTTCTCATAACAAAATAAGGATTTATTATGTAATTTAAGTACCATTAAAATGACGCACTTTTTATAACAATACTTGAGAATTTATTGAAATACTATAGAATAAACATACTACTCTGAATGAAATTGAAGTAAAACACCAATGATATTCTTCAACAAAATACTCTTGTAGACATCATGATACATTTTATTTAAAATAAAGTTCAAGACCACTTATCAAAAATATTTACTAGAACAATAAAATCAAAGTCAGAAAACCTTGTGTTTAATTTTATACATAAAAGTTATATATTAAAGGTACTCTACTTACATAAGTGACGCTAACGGATTGAATCTTTGAAAATGCAGGTGCAAGATTTACCTGCACACACAAAAATGAAAGAAACACCACTAATGTACCACTAATTTCAAAAATAAAACAACAAAATATCCAAACACACGCAAAATAATTTAACTACCACCAGTTACCACAGACGCAGTTTAACTAGGCTACTTACAACAAAGAACACACTACTTACTTGTTACTACCCAGCTAAGAGCATAGATACGGCTGAATAGGCTGTATGGTCAATGATCTTTGCCTGTCCTGAAGGGGACATATTAAAAAACAGCATATTACACTATTGTACGCATAAAAAAGGTCAGTGACTACTATTACACATTCATAGAGCACAGTATAATATGAGCACATTTTATATTAAATGCAAAGATAATACTAACACCGTGCGTATGCGTGCCGTGTACATCCCCAGTGCGTTGGCCAGAGGCTGAGAGAGTACACCACTAGCAGGCAGTATTCAGTATCACAGTACAATACTAATGAGCTTACAAAAACATATAAATCAATATATGATATGAAATTAATTTGGAAAATAAAGACTGAAGAGTTAAATTAAAACTTAACTTCTAGTACTCCATGTTCCCGTGCTTTATCAGGACGATTATATCCCCTAATATGGGATATATTTCCACTAGCACAAGCGCACAAGTGGAAATAATATACAAATAATATAATATGTGTAATAAAAAGGAGGTAAACTTCTCCTATTTGATGTTCCCGTGCTTTAGCAGATGGACACGTTAATTATATCCCTTGTCAGGGGATATAATCGGGGGATATAATTTAAATTTCAATTGCTCTAATGGCTGTTATGAATGGCTCTAATCTCCATGGCTAAATATGCCTACATGAATAAAGACTTTGTATTTCTGAATGTTACTTTCGTTGATTTAGACTAAAACTTTATTCCATTGAGTATATACACTCAATAACTGATGATGCATTTGATGATAGTTTTTATTTAGCCCTTTATCTGAGATTTTTCACTTGAATGATTGTCAATTTTAATGTCACTCTATGGCACAAACCAGTAAATAAATATATGCTCTACGGTGACTCTATGCTTTGGTTTTGCTCGTGGAATCGGCAATCGGCATTTTGTTTAGTATTTCATTTTAGTTTCCTAATTATTTAGGGAATTTCGGGTTGTTTTATATTGTACTTCAATACATTACTTGAGATTGCGGCATGATTAAAGAAATTGGAAGTGTTGTGTAGTGTTATCATATTACTGAGATACCTTAGCACGCTAGGCTCCTAGCTCCTAGGTATTGGCAAAAATGGCGGGAATCAAATCGTTAGCTGTGAGGGGTATCAGAAGTTTTGGTCCAGATGAAAGTGATGAGCAACGTCTAACATTTGAGAAGCCGCTTACATTAATCCTGGGTCAAAATGGCTGTGGCAAAACTACCGTTATAGAATGTTTAAGATACGCCATTACCGGTCAAATGCCGCCGGGTAGCAGAAACGAATGTTTTGTTCATGATGCTAAAATAAACCATTCCACTGAGGTTATGGCTCAAGTGAAATTGAAGGTAAATAAGAATCTTAAGCCGCACAGATCCCCTGCATTACAGTTCCTTCAAACGAGGTTCAAAAAGCCTTTTGATTTATAAACAAAAATAAAATTATATGCAATGCTAAAAGCTTTTGCTAAGTGATTTAGGCCGTGCCGTGTTCCAATATCTATAGAGCAACAATAATATGTTTGTTGATCTTCAGACATTTTTGAAGCTAAATTTGGAGTTGAACTTGCCAATGAGCTACTTGCCAAAACCCATCCCACTTAAAGTTTTTAACTGTGGTTAAATGTCTTCGATAAGTTTGTCGTCTTTGATAAGTTTGTTTACATTACGGAGATTATGAGAGAAGATGAGATGTCTCTTTTGTCAATGGCCAATATTTATTGTTATCTTTTGTTAACAAGATAGACAAACTGAAAAGACAGACAACCAATAGTCTCTCTGAATTCCATGCTGTTGTAAATGCAATTCAGAGACAATGCATTTAAAACATTGAGTATATTTATATTGTGCACACCACATGCTGGCCCTATCGACTAATGAAAATGAGCCTTAAAATATGTAGGTGTGCCATTGCTTGGTGGTCAGAAGTGGTTTGCATTTTATATGAACATAAACTGTCTATCTATTATTATTTTATTACTATTATTTTTATACTGGCAATAACTTGAAATACATGGGTCGCATAAACAGCTACAAATTACAAAACAAATCTTTGTTACACAATAATTTTGTATTGCAGATTGTTAATGCAAAAGATAAACAACTGGAAGTATCACGATCAATGAGAGTAACAGCATACAAGAACAAAAAACCTAAGTTCCAAACCCTAGACTCATTTCTCTCAGTGGTTGATGCAACTGGCAAAACCAAGGACATATCATCAAGGTGTGCCGACTTGGACTTTGTGATGCATGAAGAACTAGGTTTGAGACTTGTCTTACTAATGTTATACAAAAAATGTTGCCCAAATCTTATTGTGCATCAAATTTAGGTTCTTAAAAATCTTACGAGAACCCCTAATTTTCCTAGGATGAAATGTATACTTTGGCCATCTAATAGATAATTTAAGTAGTCAAGCAATGCATAGTAACAAATACTATTTTTTATGTGGGTACCTTTTAGCAAAAGCTTTTTCTGGAAATATATTATCCAGGATGCAAGCTACATGTGTGCCAAATTTTATAAGAGGTTGCAATCAGCAACTAGTAAAACAAACTGTAATTTTACTATATTAAACTGGGAGAACAAAGGCTTTTTGCTGAATGAATGGACTGAGCGCTTCAAGTACTAGTCATAATTATTATGAATTATATTATTAAACATTTTTCAAACAGGTGTGTCAAAAGCTATATTGAATTCCGTAATATTCTGCCACCAAGAGGATTCAAGCTGGCCTTTAGATGAAGGGAAGAAAGTGAAGGAGAGATTTGATGAAATATTTGATGCTGACAAATACAGTGATTGTTTTGATCGCCTTCGGAAGATAAGGAAGGAATATGCCACAAATATTAAATTGATGGGTATGTAATAAACATGTGATCTCACTAGTTTTTAATCTCATAAAAATAAAGATAGAGTATCATTTATTATTAATGTACATGGCTCATAGAATTTAGTTATTACTACTGCCCTCCTACAACAGCATTTCAAATTCAAAATTTCTTTATTCATGTAGGCCTATCACAGGCACTTATGAAGCGTTCATACATATATATTTTCATAATTGTAAGGGGATAGTGAAAACTTTGTTCGCCAACTTAAACCTAAAGCTACGAGGATTCCAAACGCGCCCTGGTCTAAGAAGAGCCCACAACCAACTTAGCCGGGTAAATTAATTGTTATTACCATTATTTTTAGACATGACTAAAGCATTTGACATAGGCCATTTTTCTAATTTAAGTAGAAAGCCATGTCTTTCTACTTAAATTAGAAAAATATGGTGAGAGGTCCATCATATAAGTGGCTTGAAACTAATTTAAAAGATTGGTTACAGAAGGAGGGAAGAGGTGTGCCACAGGGCAGTATAATGGGACCATTTTTGTTTTTTACATACATAAATGATCTTCCAAATAGTGGAAGTCATCCTTGCGTCTCTTTTGCTGATGAAACAACAGTCCTTGTGCGAGTAACTAGTCTTGATTATCAGCAATTAATGAACTAAGCTTTAGCAAATATTAAAATCTCAATCTCAATTGCTGAGCTAAAATAGCTAACGATATTTATGTTATGTACATACAAGCCATTATCAGAAAAAAACCTAGACTAAAAAGGCAAAACTCCTAAGTTATTATTATGCGTATTTTATATTGCTCTGTTAGAGCTAGATTATTAATTTCAAGTTTTGTACATCTTTATTAGTTATCAGATGGTATCGTTTCTTTATATTTTCGCGCTTTTTAGATCACATATCGAAACTTGGTTTTTGTTGTTAACAACACTTTAGTCTAGCTTTAGGACGGCATACTAGACGTTTTGTATTTTCTATCGTCTTTTCTGTTCTCTATGTACAGTGTGGTGTGTATTTATGTTGTTAACATAACGATTAAAGATATTTTTTAAATAATAATAATAACAATGTATATTTTCTGATTAGAGCAAGATGTAGCCCATTTGACTGAGAAGAAACAAGATCTTGATAAGAAGAAACTTGACCTTGTGAACACTGAAACTCGTATCTCGGAAGCGGAGATAAAAATAGCTGAACTAAAAGCGGAATTAGAACCAATCACAGAAAAAATTAAAGCTATTGAAAAACTTCAGAAGGACTTAGTATTTTTTGAGACATCACGTGAGAAAATTAAAGCAAAGTAATTATGGAAATTAATTTCTAGTTAGCACTGTCAGTTTTGCCATTTAAATAGTCGGAAGATCTGCACTACGATATAGACAATGGACAGTTATATTTTATCATAATGTACACAAACCAGAAAAATTATTTTCTTAATACAGATTTTTTAATTTATTTTTAGTACAATCCTAAGTTATATATATTAATGTTACCATAATGATATATTAATGTAATACCTTAATGATATGAAAGTGGCCAAATATTATAATTTAATATATTTTGCAGGTTAGAGCGGGGTCAAAATGATGAACAAGATTTAAAGAAATCAATTCAAACTATTTTTGAAGGCACAACTGCAGAACTTGAAGAAAATATATGTAAGTGTCATTTTCGTAAATAATTTCCGCTGAACCGACTTCCACCGCTAAATAGTGCAAGATAATAGTGAAAATGCACATAGCAGGATTAGACTTTAAAAAAAACATATTTTTCTAGCAAATTACAGTGCAACAGTAAAGACAAAGCAAGTCGAGTTAAAAGAGTCTTGTTCTAAAATCAATTCTTTCAACAAGGAGGAAGAGAGAATTGCAAATGAAAAAACCTCCAATGAAGTTAAATTCAACAAGCTCATATTGCTGGAGAGCCAGAACCAAGAGAAGATAGACAAGAGAAACGTCATGATTGTCGATAACGCTAAACTTGCTGGTGAGATTTTTTTTTTTTAATAATTCTTATAAACAATTGGTGTCAATAAATTGCAAATTTCTCCATGTCAAAAATTACAAAACTATCCTATTAGTATCTAGTTAGGTAAACAGTTTCTTTTAGTACCTAGTTAGGTAAACAGTTAAATTACATACAAAATAAATACAATGCTAGGGCTCAAGTGAAAACTTGCCGTTCAGTCTCAACATCAACTGATTTACCAACGAGGAGAGCTTGGGCATATGCAGGTTGTTCCAAGAACATTTTCTTTTTCATGAAAATATTTCATAAATTCAATTTTAGTTTGTTTGTGAATTTAATTATTTACACAGTTAATTAGTGCATGTACAGAAATCATTATTATATTTAATAGTTTTTATGCCCATGTTATTCTAAATTTTTTCTTTTTTCGATAATTTATATATTTGTTTGTTGTATACTTTGAATGTGAGCTTGTAGCTATAATATTAGATCCTTACATATGTATTGGTGTTTAGTGAGAAAGGAAAATAAAGTCTAGTTTTTTAACGTGCATCTGAGTCTTTGTATTTAGTGCTCAATCGCCAAGGCAGAATTCATCATTGCTGAAGGTCCCATTCCGTCATCGATTTGATCGATTGGTGTGGTGGTATTTTAAAGAGAAAAAGGAGATTGGAAAAACAATGGGAATAAGTGGATAAACATAATGGGCTTCTTTTAAGATCAATTTGTGGTAAATTAAAAGCTTTGAATATTTGTAGAAATGGAGATGGCAAAAATAGAAACAGATGAAGACGCAATGAAAGGCATGACCGCTATAACGGACAAGATTAACGATTTGTATGACAAACTGAAGGAACAGAAAGCGGCCGCCGATCGACACGAGAGAGACCTTCAAAAACATGTCGATGATAGTCGAGATGCACTAGTAAGTTAAATATAAACATTTCATTAATGCGTTTTATTACAATTGATTATCTTTAATCAATTATTAATTGACTGAATCTATGTTTCTCTGAATTGTCAGCGTTGATGTGATAAATATATATTATGATCCACGTCGGAACAGCGTCTTTTGCATGACGTCTACTCAAATAGTTTGCAGAAGCTTTGCAATCCTAATACTAAATTAATAATATTACAACTTACAGTCGCGTCACAAACAAAAAATCTCAGGGAAAGAAGCGGAAATACAGTCTGTCAAGAAAGACATAACAAAGATTGAAAAGCAAATAAACGATGCTAACAAATCCAAACTCAAACTGGAGGTTGTAGAAGAAAAATTAAAGACTGCTGAAGAGTAAGTGCTTGAATGATGAATAATAAATTTAAAAATATTCTTTGTACAATATTTTACAGAATATAAGACATAAATCGTTATTAAATTGTAGCTTATTATGAAATTATCGTAATTTTTAGAGAATATCAAAAGACTGTAGATGAAATGAATACAGAAGAGTGTCAAAATGAAATTAACGCAGACGAAAAAGTAATGGAAACCCATGAACAGGAACTTGAAGAGTTAAGTGAAAAGGTAACTAGTTTTCTTCCTTAGGATTTTCTGATTTTCTAGTTTTTCAGAGTGTTGAAATTTATTATACAAAGTGTAACCGAATTACGAAATACTGTTGAAGGGTGCATAAGTATATTTTATAAAATATTAAATCGTGACATGATAGTTATCTACCTAGTATTTGATTACTTATAAATGTTTTACCGTTTTTTGTAATGTTAAAAACAGGTGACGAAATTGCAAAAACAAACTGCCATACTTAAAGAAAAGGACCTGATAGAAGATTCACTAAAACAGAAGGAGAAACAGTTAAATGTATTAAAGAACAAACACAAAACAGTTTTAACCGACTTGCTTGGAAGTATGCCCGAGAGTAACTTCGCATTTTCAGTGAATAAGTATGAAATTCAAATGAAGGGGGAAGTGGATTCATTGAAAAAGAAAATTAGACAGAAACAAAATGAGGTATTTTTTTTTTCATATTATATGATTTATATGGTCTATAACACGTACGTTTTTTACCATATGTTTTAAACGACATTTTACATTAAAGCGTTGTGTAACACACTAATAGCACGTAATGTGCGTTGCGTCGCGTCCTTTTTCCATATATCTTCAACGATTTGCCACATTAAAGCGTTGTGTAACGCACTAATAAGTATGTAATGTAGTGCGTTGCATCGTTATTAATATATTTTTAACGACTTGCCGCATTAAAGCATTGTGAAACGCACTAATAGCACGTAACGTTAGTGCGTTGCGTTACGTCATTTTTCCATATATTTTAAACGACATGTTACATCAAAGTGTTCCATCGTTCCAACGCAGGTTTGTCTTAAATGCATTAATCCGTTGCGACGATGCAACGCAGCGCACTAATGCGGCATCGGCCTTAGGCGGCATCTCCATGAACGCAACAAATGCATCGGATACACTCTTCAATAAAACGATATTTCCACCAGCGTATCATCGCGGCTCGCAACCGAGTGCAATGAAATCGCAATGAAACTATTGCTATTTTACTAACTAACTTGCGTTAGTCGTTATACATTTAATTATATGTTCATATGTTAATGCTTGTTTAAAAATGCATTTAAATTTGCAACATGGCGGCAATTATAAAGAAAAAATTCCCGCTCATTGCATATATACCGTCAGGGCGAACACGCCGCGTAACGTTGTGGTATACCTGTGAAACTCGACAGAATCATGAGACGCTATGAGTCCGAGATGTTATGCTCGCCGGGAGGGCGCTGCATATAAAGTAATAAAATATTTTTATTTTGTTTATCCATAATATATAAACAACTACAGTAGTAGAGTGGCAGTCCTGTTCTGCTGGGAATTCTAAATGCTAAGATTTCAATTTAAAACGCGTTTCTCAATAAAATGACGTGGAATAACTAAGTTTTAAATGTGCCCATCTTTAATAGCTCTTACAGACGGATAGGCTTCGTGTTACAAATTGCCTTTGCGTGTTTTATTTAATTCTTCTTTAAGTTCTGTCATTGTCCTTTTTTGTTTACATTAAAGTGATTTTTTTGTGTTACTTAGATAACGCGTTTGGAAGCGGACCGCAAACACGTCCGTGAACTTCTAAGCGAGAAGCGCGCCGAATTAACCAAAGCGGAAGATCAAATGTACAAGGCATGCGGCACACAGACTTACGAGACAACACTAGCCAAAATTAATACTACCGTTGAAAAACTGCAGGTAACCTAGTTTGTGAAGAATTTTCTTAGGTTTTTATATATATTTACCAATCTTCTGTGAAAATGCTAAATGAACTACCCGCAAGGACGCTTCATCATCATAATCATAATTCGAACCGATTGATGTCCTCTGCTGGACATAGATCTTTTCTACTGAGTTCCAAAATCCACGGTCCTGGGCCGCTAGTTCCAGCGGCTCCCAGCGACTGTTTTGATATCGTCTTATCCTACCTAGTTGAGGGTCGACCAACGCCCCTTACCGGTGCGGGGTCGCGAGGCCAACACTTGTGGAACCCAACTTCCATCAGTTTTCCGAGCTATTTGTCCCAACGTTTGCCACTTGAGCAACGCGACTCGTTAAGCTGTGTCGGTAATTCTATTTCTTCTACCAATCTCCTGATTTGAACCACCACTTAATGGGGGCCAAAAGATATGCAGAATACTCTTTGAACTCGCAAGCTCAGTTCTTGGCGGCCAAAAATATTAGAGACTTCTGTACCATTGGTAGTTGGTACTAACCGGGTCTGGCTTGTTTATACTTGCGGTACGGAGAAATACGCTGGATGTAAAAAAGGGGCTTTTACAGTAAGCAATGATCATTAGGCCTTTAAGAACATTATTGAGAACTCTCAGGTTTCATTGCGACGTTTTCCTTTTATAACCAGCTGCTCACTTATCTGTTTCACTTAAAGCCAGATGTAAAAATACTTGTAAAGTATAAATCTAAATTTGAATTCATTTTCAGGATGAGCAAAACGTTCTTCAATCATCAATGTTTATAATAACAAAATATAAAGGACAAATCACAGAGAACAATTGCTGTCCTCTATGCAATCGTGGATTTGATTCGGAGACTGAGGTGTTTATACCCTTTTTAATTAGTATTTTGGTATTATATTAAATTAGTTAAATCACTATTATATTAATAAATATGCATTAATCCAATAGCACACGAAACTAGCTCTTAATTTTGGTGTCGATTTGTTGGATTGAATTGAATTGAAGGTGAATTGTAGACACACCTTGTCAAATATAAAAGTAAGGGCGTTTTCTCAATGCCCCCTGTAAAAAAGACTGAAAATCTTTTAGACCTGAAAATCTAGATTACTTCTGAGATTTGCGTACAACAGAATTAGCATTATTGGTTAAATTTAATTATAACAGAGTTGTTATTTAAATTGTAGTGTATAATTTTTTCTGTACTTTGGTTTGGTGTGCAGTAAAAGTGTATTTATTCATTCAGTTATTAAATTTCTATTATTGTCTATATTCCAGTTAAATGAAGCTATAAGGTAATATTGATTGTAATTGTAAAATAACGAATAATTACTTTTTAGGTAACTGATTTAGTATCCCAGTTAACAACCCAAGTTATGAATGTACCAGCGAAACTAGAAAAGGCCACGGAGGAATTACAAAAGGCACAGGCCAAAAAAGACGATCTCCTTAGCATGAGGTCTTTGAACGATAAAATATCGTCGCTCAAAGAAAAAGATATACCCCAGCTGGAAACGCGCTTGAGTGATGTTGATAAGGTAAGCCAATTGTATTTCATTTTAATATAATCTACCCTATAAAGCGTCTTGAGTACGAGCTCGACTTCACTTTCGGGGGTTGGATCCCAGCACACACATGTAACTTTTCTAAGTTATGTGCGTTTTAAGTTATTAAAATATCACTCGCTTCAACGTGGAAGGAAAATATCGTGAGGAAACCTGCATACTAGTGCAAAAATGGGCGATGGATGCCCATTTTTGCACGTGATTACTATCAAGCTAATTTTCCGTCAGTAGCTTTATTTTGATGAGACGCCCAATAATTTCCTGTACGAAACTCTCGATTGTGGTAGCTAACAGAAGTAGCAAGGATGAAATATGTTGATTTGATGATTCTCAAATATTTATTACTAACTGAATTTTTTTTTATTAAATCTCAAGACAATTATCTAAATTATTCGAAAAAATATTTGTCCTACAAAATCTCTGGTTTGATCAAAGATGGCGATGGATCCTGTACTATACCTGAGAGTCCTACATAATGTTCTCAAAGGTGTGTGACTGTGGAGTCTACCAATCCACACTGGGTCAGCAAAGTGGACTACCCATCTCATTGTGGGAGGAGACCAGTGCTGTAATTAGCCGGTTGATGTGATAATCAATCCTTGCAACCCATATCATGACAAAACTGGGTCTGCATCTGGTTTAGGCTAGCATCCGACCGACAGACATGCCGTCAAGCAATTAAGCACTCTGTTTAATATACATGGGCTGTATGGGTCAAAATTCAAAATTCAAAATTCAAAATTCATTTATTTCAAGTAGGCCTAATACAAGCACTTTTGAAACGTCAAGTCTGTCCGTGTGTAGTGACTCTACCACCGGTTCGGAAGGCAGATTCTACCGAGAAGAAGCCGGCAAGAAACTCAGCAGTTGCTCTTTTCCAACATCAAAAATTTACATTTTATATTTTAACATTCATTTTTCTATCTTGTGAGAGATGAAAGCGGAGCCGGGTGCTTCCAAGCAACCTTGTCATTAAGAAACTCATCAATTGTATAATAACCTCGCTGTAATAAATGTGTTTTAACACATTCTTTAAACTTATGGATTGGTATGTCCAAAATTACCTTAGGAATCATATTATAAAAGCGTATACTCAATCCCACAAATGACTTCTGCACCTTTCGCAGACGATATGCAGATGTCACTAATTTATGACCATTTCTTGTAAGTCGACTGTTTTGGTCAAATTTAAAAAAAAAACTTGTGCTCCTAACAAAACAAACTTTCTGATGTTTTAATCACTTTATAAATGTTGTATTTATTTATCATTAAGGCAACTAAGTGCATATAACAGAATACGGACAGCAGCGTCCTCCGTGCTACTACTACCATTTACTGCAATCACAAACTTGTCTGTCCAGCGTGGTGATTATGGGCAAATCGCCCTGTTGGGAAATCCTTTAGTACAGCAGTGGATTGTTGTTAAAGGCAAGGAAGCCTTAATAATGACACTTTGCCTGACACAAGCTTTCCTAGTCTAGCAGGCAAAGATTTATAGCTTAGACCAACTATAATGCTCAATGGTAGTAATATAATCTCTTACAATGTAAAAATATTGGTCCTTACAGTGATGAGACTCAATGTTTTGTTTGCAGGAAATGGCCACTCTTACCGAATCCATGGAAGAAATGTCCATGTCTTTATTGGAACCAGAGCAAAAGCTTGCCTCAACGCGTCAGATTCAAGGAGATATGCCCCTCCTTGATAGATTCACTAATGAAGTCAAAACTACTACTAAAGATGTAAGTTTATGATAAAAAATTCTACTTCTTTCTTCTAAGAGCATGCTATAAAGAAGTCAAATTTAATATATTGTGATATTGTGATATTGTATTACGCAGGAATCATACAGTTCATGTGCTATTCATGTCCTTGAAGAGATTGAATATGAAAAGATTTTTGTAAATTTTTATTTTTTTTAAACTTGTACACAAATTTATTGGGAACTGATTGAATCTGTTCGAGGTGACATCTGGGTTTCGAATAATATAGTTCCATTGTTGAATATGGTTCCTGAAACAAATTTTAAGACTTAATTTAATATACCAATTCTAAAGACCGCGCGAGAATGAAAAAGGAGTAAGTGGTGTTACATTAAGGGTATTACTTATTGCCTAGCATTTTTGAAATCACCCAGACACTTTCAGAGTTAACTATCACTTGTATAAGACCTAGATTTTCACTAAAATACCTAAACGAGATACTATTCTTTCGACAGTTTGAAAAAATCAAGGACAAGTGCACAGACGTCATATCGGATATAACCTTAGAAGATGCGACGGCGAAGCAAGCAGATCTGAGACAGAAGATCAGTACGTTGCGCGCGCGCATCAAGGCCGCACAAGTCAAACTCAACGCACATAATAAGAAAGTGCAATCTTTGGGTGACAAGAAGAATAAATTCAAGGAAGAGGTGCTTAACATACAAAAGAAGGTTAGTTCAAGTTTAAAAATTGTTTTAATAGTTTATACGAAAAAAGCCATTTGTATTCTTTACAAATGGCTTTACAAATTAGGATAGCACTTAGTAGTAATAGTATTATAATTTTACCAACTTCTAAGATAAGACGAGGACATAAGATAAAATCACCACTATTATGTAACTTTCATGTAATTTTTGTTTTTATTATTGTCTTTAATAAAAACAAAATAATTAATAATTTCCTGTACGAAACTCTCGATTGTGGTAGCTAACAGAAGTAGCAAGGATGAAATATGTTGATTTGATGATTCTCAAATATTTATTACTCTACTAGGTCCAAGAATTGGTAAATTTGCAAGAGTCACAAAAACAAATGGAAAGCAATAGGGAGAAGTTTTTGGAAGAACTAAAAGAACTACAAGATTCAATAGCGCCGCTAGAAGTGGAATTGAAAGAGAAAGAGACTATTAAGGCTGACACAGTCAAGAAGAACAGGTACTGTCTATAATACTGTGTCCCGACTATAATATGGAACAAAATCAGCAAGGCATTAGCCATTGTATCACTTGAATTCCATTATTTTTTATTCTCGTGATATTAACCTGCCCTTATATGTTAATCATGGCCAACGCACAACACCTTAGGTTGAGCAAGCATGAACTCTTACAAACAGGGAAACAAACTTTATACCTTATAATAACTGCAATAGATTTGAAAACTTTTAGTCTTACATACAACACAATTTTTGGATGGTCTCTCATATGCCCGATGTATCATGATCCAAAAAGATTTTAATATGGTTGTAAAAACTGGTTTAACAAAGAGAGTATGTAAGGTCAATTTATTTGTCTCGTTTTAAATAACAATGTGGTTTTCAATCATAACTCACTAAGTTTTTCCGTCGTAGGTCTGATATTGAAGCAAAGAATACATACATAAGCAAAATAGCAAATGCATTCGAAAAAGTTAAGTCTATCGACTTGGATGTAAGAATGCATAAGGAGAGAAATATTAATCGGGAAATGGACAAGATAAAGGAGGCGAATGACAAGTTACTGACCAGACAGAAGCTAATTATGGCCGATCGAGACACGCTTACTAAAAGGATAGATAGTTTGAAAGATGAACTATCCAAACAAGAGGTATTAATCTTTCTTATGCAATGAACTATTCCATTTCTTACACAGCAATTTTTCAATTACTTTTAAGTTTAGTTTATATTGTTCAAAAGGTACTCCACAAGTGATTAAAAAAACAGGCCAAGTGCGAATCAGACTCGCGCACGATTAGCTCCCAGTGGCGTGCATATAGAGTATGCACAGGATATGCAGATGATATGAAATGAAGAAAATTTCCAGTACGAGTTATAAAAAATTTAAAGATAGGCATTATAATAGTTATCCAAACTTACCTTAAAGTATTTTTAACTCGTCCTGGCGATTTTCTTTATTTTATATCATCTGCATACTCTGTGCATACCCCCTATTCACGCCACTGAGGGCTCCGTATCATTATCCATAAAAACTGCAAAAATGCCTGCATGTCTGTTGTCTGCTCTCTGCTGTTGTGAGAGCTTCCTTAAATATTTGTTTTGTATGACAAAAAATAATAAAAAAAAAGATTTTTAGTATTTATTGTTATAGCGGTAACAGAAATGCATCATCTGTGAAAATTTCAAGTATAACATATTTATGAGATACAGCCTGGTGACTGAGGTACAGACAGATAGACGGACGGACAGCGGAGTCTTAGTAATAGGGCCCGCAGTAATACAGACACCGCACTTGCTATAGTGTGTCTCTTAGTGCACTGAATTAGTTATTTATAAAAAATATATATGTTGATTACAATTCGTTTTTAATTTTTAGATTTACAAACGTAATTTAGAAGATAACATGAAGTTGCGCAAAGCACAAACCGACATTGAGAAGTGTGAAAAGGAACTTGTAGAAATCAACGAGAAACTCAGCGGTGTGAATATGGAGATGATTGGGGAGAAGGAGGGCCTGATCACCAAGCAAACTATGATATTTAGAGAGAAGGCGCAGAATGAGGGCAGACTTAATGAACTGAAGGTATTAAGAAAATTCTAACCTTTAAAAACAATTTTTTTTAAAGAAAGCCAGTATTACGGTATTAAATTTATATTCATAAATTTGATTTGCAGGAAAGACTGAAACAAAATAAGCTTGAGTTAAAGAAAACTCAAAACAAGGATATTGAAAACCGATTCAAACAGAAATTCTATGAGCTGCACGTTATTAAAGCAATTGACAGGGATGTCAGGGATTACTCTGTAGCTTTAGAGAAATGTCTCATGGAGTTCCATAAAGAGAAGATGGAGAATATTAATCTTATTATAAGGTAAATGACAGCCAAAACATATCATCATTTGGTTTCCTTTCGTTTCCTTAAAACGCTCATAACTCCGAAAAGTTAGAGCTGCCTGCAGGGGATCGAGCTCAGTCCTAACTACTAGACTAGCCGCCGACTGCTTATTTCTAAATAGTTAGTTAATAATGCAACTGCGGGGTAAAGTTTCCCACCCCCACTTAGTAGTCTCCTCCCACAATGGGAATGGTTTAGGCCGTAGTCCACTTTATTAGGTAGTAGTTGTTAATTTGGTGTTATGTTATTTACTTATTTTATAATTGATGGTTTTCTGTCTAGACTCAATTCGGTCTTACTACAATGTCAAAATTTTGGAAGTACTAACGTCGAAACTGAGTTACGATGTTTAATATTATTTTCATATATTAATATAACCTTTATTAAACCTTTACAGAGAAATGTGGAGGAAGATATATAGAGGGAATGACATTGATTATATCGAAATAAAGACTGAAGGAAGCATGTCGGTCGATTCTGAACGTCGTAAATACGATTACAGGTACGCAAATATTACGTTTTATTTTTGACAATGTTTCACCCACTTATACAAATGGTCGCAACATGCTGGCGAAAAATATTTCGCTCTTATGATAAATTCAACTTTTACCATTCTATGCACAAATGAAAAAAAATCTTAATACAACACATGTCTCTAACAATATAAAATTATTTAATAATCTACTTAAAATAACGAGTAAATAATTAGCCAACAAAATCCGTTTCGCCGGTGATACATGAATATGTCACGTGATTGTTAGTCTTAAAAATGTAATAGGCCCGTTTTGACATTTGTGCAAGACCATAGAATGTAACTTGGAACAAAACTGAAAGAAACAATAAAATAAATATCAATTACATACAGTGTTTTAAAAAATACGTAAATTTTTTTGGGACGTTAAATAATATGAAAGAATATATCGCGAGTATTCTTTTTGCGCTTACTTTATAGTAGCATGATATTTATAATTGTTGCGAAACGTTTCGAAATCAGTTACGTTTTCAGCCTTTTTTTTTTTTTTTTTTTAATTCTAGAGTTGTAAACATTTTTTTACTGAATATCGAAAACAGCCGCGCTTGGTTCTCAAAGCCGCAAATAAAATTTTGAATTGACGACACTGGGTTCTAAATAATGAGTCTGAGTTGATGTATCTGATCAAGCGGCACATGACTGAAGCGTCCCCGCGCACACTGCGCAGTTTTTCGTTCCCCATCTTGTAAAGTTGACTGTGCGCTCCTTTAAGTTTGATATATACTGTTTACTATTACGTTAACTTTTGCTCTTCTACTTTGGATATTGATTTAAACATAGTGATTTGACTCGATTTTTGTGTTTGTTGTTATATAGTACGAACTCTGTTTCAACATGTTGAAAAGTGGACGTATAATAAACAGCCAGTCACGCGAATTGGTTGTGAAGTTAAAGGAATACTTTGAACGAACGAATACTTTACAATACATAATCATATCAATCAAGTACTGATACAAACTTGAATTGATTTAGCGTGAGTATCGAGTACCGAGTCTTATGGTTCCATAACTAGTAACGTCGCGATGACAAATATCTTAATATTACTGGGTAATCGTAGTAATTATAAATTAACCTTTATATTTAAAAATTGACTTATGTAATTATGGTTTTATAGGGTTGTTCAATCTAAGAATGGTGTGGAGATCGATATGCGTGGAAGGTGTAGTGCCGGTCAGAAGGTGTTAGCTTGTCTCATAATAAGACTGGCTTTAGCCGAAACATTCAGTTCAAGGTATGACTATTTATTATACCTCTTTTTTTGTAGTTTTAAGTTACAATGTAATAAAAAGAATACCCAGCTAAGTTTGTTGTAGGCTCTTCTAAGCCAGGGCGCGTTTAGATCCTCATTAGCTTAAAGTTTTGAAATGTAGTTATCAATACCGTCACTTTACAATGTACTACTATACTTTATTTAAGAAAAAGCACCAAATAACACTTGCAAAATGTTCTACCTGTTAGTTAAAAGGCTTGGTTACTACCTAGATTTTACTTCTTACAGACAAGACTTTCCAACAATGTAGAAAGCAAACTTGGCAAGGGGAGTATTATAAACTAATCTGCAAATTTTTGGTTAAAAGAAGGTTTATTCTCGTAACGTAATGTTAATAAATTATAACTTTGTTTCAGATTCGGCATTTTAGCATTAGATGAACCAACAACTAACTTAGACCATGAGAATATAAAATCGCTGTGCTCTGCACTCGGAGAAATAGTCCAAGAGAGGATGCACCAAAGGAATTTCATGTTTATAATTATTACCCACGACAAGGAATTCATTGAATCACTAGGAAATATTGATAAAGTCACACATTACTATGAAGTTTCTAGGAATGAGGAAGGGAAATCAAGAGTTAAAAAGATAAGATTTTCTTAGAGTTTATAATCATCATTGACTGTCGAATATTAGTGAAGTATATTGTAAATGCCATTCCTCAGGATTTCAGACATACCTGTGTCTGTTATTATGTATGACATCAGTGTTGGCATTTTTGGTGCTGTTCATACTTTTCTAGCAGTGACGCACAGTTCGCACGATCTGAGAGCTCTGCCTCATTAGTACGTTGCGTTGTGTAGTCGCAATGCCGACGCTGCGTCGTTTTCCATGCAGTTTAAATTACATGCTATACATTAAGCGTTTCATTTTAGCGATTGGATGGGAAGGTGAAACGCTACGCTTCCATATATTTTAAATGACATGCCACATTAAGCGTTTCGTGGTTGCGTTGATCTATTGCGACGACGCAACGCAACGCACTAATGAGACATCGCCCTTATTATTTCAGACTACTAACAAATTCCTAAAAACTGTCTATGCAGCCACTAGTGACATAATTCAGTGTAGTAAACTTAGATCGCGCATACTGTCTTAATATGTCTGAATGGAGCATTATGTTTCATGTTATCTATAGTTAAGGGCTGTGCCTTTTATAGTGTTACTTTGTAAGAGTAATAATTGATTATATTTTAAAGAAATTAAAACATTTTGTATTCCTTAAAGTTTATTTCATTTATATACAAATAAATATACAATTTTAAATATTTTTTATGTCATAACAAGGCCTGTGACACTATTTAGTGGTTTGCATATTTCAATTTGATCTAAATACAATATTTTACTTTCTTGTAATACTGTTAGTGTGATCCCTAATAACTCCGCAACTTGAGACGGTGGAAACGATTGTGACAAACATTTAGCTATATAAGGCACCAAGTCTTCCGTAAAACAAACGCACAGAAAAACAAAGTTTTGCTTCTCAATATCAGTAAAAGCCTGTTGCTCTTTATGGTAGAACATTATCAATATCTGTGCAGCTTTATCAAAAGATTTTTTGAAGCCTCTATAAACGTCTTTGACAATATTCAAAGGGGCTGTAACACGCAAGGAGTTAAGTACTGTCAGCATTCCATTGCAGTACTCGGCTAGAGGGTAATAATCTAGTAAGTTTTCTGGCGGACCTGTAGTCATGTTTTCGTTAATGGGCCTCAATACATTTTTGATACTGGGCACTTTATAAGACTTCATCTGGCTCTCAAATTGACTGTCAACTTTCTCCATGCCACTGTTAAACTGCATCAAAATATTGTTGCGGAATAAAGGCGTGAGCTCACATCTCAGGTCGGCGCCAACTCTTCCAAAAGATAGGCAGAGATACATACATTGGTTCATTAATGATTCGAAACTGTTTTCGTCCTCTCTCCACAGGTCTTGGTTCAAGATATTAGCTAAGCTTTCCACCTGTAAACACCACCACCTTAAGACATTTAAGGAATAGAAAAATTCGAGAAGTAAGTTAAGCCTCATTTGCCTGAATTTACACCGACAACCACTGCCTTCAGACCGGAATACTGCTTTGCAGCAGCAGAAGTAGGCATGGCGGTAGTACTTCAATGGCCGAGCTGTCACAAAAAGCTCTACTAGTTAGATGTTTTGCACGACTCATGATGCGAAGCATCAGAGAGTCGTGCAAAACATCTAACATATTGTTCGATCATGCTTTATGATCGAAAAATTTTTTTCTCCTCATTTCGGCGACTATTTTTATTATTATAGCCTTGTTAGTTCACGGAATCAAGATATTTTGCATACTATTCGAGATAATTTAATGGAGATTAATTCCATACTTTTAAAAAATTGATTTACTGCAATAGAATTGAACTTGTGAAAAAATCCATTATTTGAGTTAAATTTTTTTTTTTTTAATTCTAATCGACGATTGTAGGTCACTGAATGCGAATGATTAATTAATTCAGTGTAGTTTAATTGCAATTAATAAAAAACGAAAACTGCAAGACTGTATATCTATATATATCCATGTAAAATTAACATGGATGGTGATATATCTATATCTATAGATATGTATTATGTACATTTTATTCCACCAGGGTATGGAGGGTAGAGGTAAGGAGAGTCATCTGTGTATATGAAAAAGTGTCGTCAAAATGTATTAAATTAGGATGGCGCCACATTTGCATCAGGGTAACTCTTAAAAGAAGCGCCAAATATAAATATTGTTAGAGTAGGCGTGAAAAATAAACAAGGAAGTATGGAGATACAAGGAAGTAAGGTTATATTTACCACAATATTTTGTACAACGTAAGTTCTTGAAATTCTCAATAATTAACTACTTTAGTCGATAATGACATTAAATTTTTTAACTCGGCATACTTCAATTCATCTACGATTGCTACATTCATACCATACCCTGTGCATCCACCAGCGCCATTGTGTAGGATTTTTGAACTATTATTTAGCGCAACTGGACACTTTTTCAACTTTTCTTCCCATATAAGATGACTCTCCTTACCTCTACCCTCCATACACCAGGGGCGCCTGTGCATCACTTTCCTAGTATAGCTGTTTTAAATATTATTATTTTTTTTTTTTTTAATATTTGATAATAAAATGAACATTATGAGTCGTGCACTTTTGGATTTTCCAAATTTCATTTTATAATGCACAAACTCACATAAATTTTACCACATCAATTCCTCTATATGTTTAAAAATCTTGATGGATTGACTTAAGAAGTTTTTACACAAACATTTTTCGATTTAATTTCCTCAGTCAACAGACTACACCATAGAGAAACGTTGCTGGGTAGATAGTGTAATACAAAAAAATTAAAAGGAAATAAGAAAAACATAACTTACTTTTAATTTCAGCCAGCAAGACAATGCACTGGTGCCACTAAGTTCATTATCTCTAACTTTTGATTCTTGGGAATCTGATAAAAATATTGATTTGTGTTGTGTTATCACATTGAACAGATGTACTCTGTGCAGTTCTACAATTTTACGTAACAATTTCTCAGGGGCTGGAAGTAGAAAATAATTTAGTTAAAAATAAAACTTCATTCATTCATACAAATTAAAGCTGAACAGAAAAATATATCATTAACTAGCTGTTGCCCTTGTTCTTCGTCCGCGTTTATTAGGTTTTTTTTACAAATCCTGTGCGAACCATTTGTTTTCCTGGGATATAAATAGCCCTACTCCACCCTTGTAACTAACTCTATGCCCAAAAATCAAGTTGATTGGTTGCTAAGGAAGGGCAAAAAAACACAGTTTTGCATTTGGACTTTTTACAAAGTCATTTTAATGTTTTCCCCAAACTTCATGTAAATTTTCAGCTTGGCAATTAGTACAAGGGTAAACATCTTTTTTGACTGCACTTATGAATTAGACCAACAAACAAAATTGCAACGCTTTATCCACAGCTGTCGAAAATAAATATAATATAAAATACGAAAATAAATAATGGGTCTTTATTTATTTTCGTATTTTATATGTTAAATGTTGATGTGTAGTGCCAACATTAAACAAATAGGTACCTTCAACATTTCTAGCATCCTCAAGTGCTTTTCCAAACCAAGCATTCCTAGCTTTTAGAAAATGTAGGTGTAAACCATCTGATGTTACACTGCCTTTGTTACCAATGTATTGTAATCTACTATGCTCATCTTCAGTAGATTTGAATACTGTGTTGGCTCTTCGGAGGTAGCCAAGAATCTAAAAAATAGCAAAATATTTTAGCCATAAATTTATATTATCAGAGTATTTGGTTATTATGGCTACTAAAATAACTGATACATTATCAATTTACCAAAATCCTAACCATGGGACTATCACCGCGTCACTGCTTTCGGGCCGAGTTTGAATTCCAACCTCTAACTTTTGAAGTTATGTGACTTTTAAGTAATTACAATATCAGTTGCTTCAATGGTGAAGGGAAACAGGAGGATACCCACACGCCTGAAAGTTCTCCATAATATTCCCAAAAGCGTGTGAAGTCCACCAATCCACACCCTTCTCATGGTCGGACGAGACCATGCCCTGTAGTGGACTGGTAAAGAGTTGATATGATCAATTTACCTGGAGACATTGAGGTAATGGCAAATCATAGTGAAGTTGATTGAAGAGATGATAAAGTGTTTCATACCACAATGTCATTATCTCACTAGTTGTGCTCTGAAAATAATAATAAATAGATTAATATCACTCTTTATACAATAACAATGAAAAGGTCAATCTGTGATACAAAAATTTGCTCTTATGATCTCTTAATAGAAAATGATAGGATAACCATACATGTCTTAATATTTTTATCTCTCTATGCTTATTCTGATGCTTATTTCTGAAACAACTAGCCGAAGATTGTGAACTGAGAGTTATGAAAATATGCAGTTGAATTTATAATAAAAGTGAAATAAGTTTTTTAAAATGACACATACACAGATATAATAAATACAGCATCTAAGCAGTCCAGACATAGGTTTAAATACCACAGGCTCTCCAACTTTTTAATAGATACTACATGTTCAAAGCCTATTTAGATGCTAGTGAAAAAGATATTTCTAGAAATAGTGTCTATCCATTTCCACACAGAACATAGTGTAAAGAGCCATACTACTTTCAATTGTGTAATTTAGAACATGTAGTATTCATATTTAAGAGCAATCATCCATACACAGCTTAACTTCTGCAATGATCTTAATTAATAATTAATTATATCAAAGAATACTTTTAAATTGAGAGAGAAAATTTAACATAAACTATAAACTGTATAACAGCTAGTTTATTATATAGTAATGTCCAACATACCTCTACAATTGGTATTTCAGAGTATCTCTTGGATAAATTGCGGATGAATGCAAAGATGTCCAATGCACTCTCATAGTCCTCTGCGTTCAGAGCTTCACGCATTAATGAAGGCAACTCTAGTAACTCCAACAACTTGTCACTTTGGTTTCTTATAGTGTTGTATCGCCTATCGATAATAACATGTTTAAAAGATAAGCTTTAGTAAGTGGAAAAATATCACCTATAAACAGATCAACACTTTGCAGTGCATGGAACACCTCCTGCAATGTGCCACCCTGTGTTCATCAACATGAGTTGGTGTTAAGCCACACCCTACAGACAGCATTGCAACAATACTGCTTAACGGAGGAAATAAGCATGGTGATAGTTATTCCAAAGATGAGCTAGTACGAAAAGCTCTCCTACTACCTATAATAATAATATTGGACATAATAATGTGAATAAATAGTATTGGATTCTTTTAATGCTCCAATATATACATAGTGAGCCTTAATACAAAGACTGATGCAGTTATGTAGCAATCATACTATCACATACCTTTTTTCCTGTACTATCCCACCAGCTACTTGGGAAAAACTCTCACATTGGGATACAAAGTCAGGAGTGTCCTTAAGAAAACTTGCTAGAGACTCCTTAGATTTCCCTAAATCCTTCATAATAGCTCTAGATATATCAGCTGTTTCCACAAAAGTTTTATAATTGGTGAATGCTAAATCTTGGGTCTGCTCTGTCAAATGTTTCATATCTTCACTCAGTCGTTCTGGTTCTTTTCTCACATTTTCCCAATTTTGTGATCCTAATTTTTTTATAAAATCTGTAATATCACTGAAGTATTCTGCATTTTCTGCAATGAAAATTAAGAATTTATAAAATGTATTTAATTAAATAAAGATACTAGGCCTGAGCTTATATTATATCATCTATTAGTGTGACTAGGTAATTTAGGTAGTTTGTAGATATTTTTGAAAATTTTACTAAAATTTTGCAACTGTGACTTACCTGTGGTAGAATCCGGAAATAACAGCTGACACAATTCCTTGAGTTCTTGAGCCATTTAGGAAACAATTCATAAATATTATAAAAAAACTGTGAAGTTTACATTTATTTTATTTATTGTGGTTTTTATGACGTAGCGTGTAGCCCGTAAGTTATTTGTTTTGTTAAGATACGTCAGTGTTAAAATGTAGCCTCAGAGAAATTAAACTGCAATACAAATTACCATAACCAAGAAAGAAATAAAGGAAGACACAATGAGTATATAAATACTAAGATAGTTAAAAAAACCACATACAACAGCCGTTATCTTTTTTATATGCGAAACCTGTACAAATCCTTTTCAAAATTATTACTTGATGCACGCAAATACACACAGATTATTATGATACTACGTCACGATTTATAGCAGATTTTTCAAATGTAAGATTAGCTAAATAACTGAGGAATCGGGAAGCACGCCAGTGTTCCCGCCAAGACGAGCGCGAATCAAACACTGCCGTACCATCCTTCACTGGAACCATTTCGCCGCATTTTCAGGCCCCTATTTTAGAACCTCTGGAAAATACCAGAACGCAGAAATTTTCGTCATCCAGTAAGCTATAATCACATACTTAAAATCCAGAATTTCAAGTCTGTAGGTCATTGAGTTGCGAAGTTAATAACTCACTCATGGTCATCAAAATAGAACTCGTACTTCCCATTTAACTCAGAGAGCTGAAATTCGGCACAGAGTTAGGGTTTAATGGCCACGTAAAGGGAAAACTATAAAAACTAGGAAAAAAAACCACATACAAGATCTGGAGTACCTGGTGACCCTGATTAGAAAACACAAAAGCCCATTTGATGTCAAAAATCGAAGGTCTGAAGTATCTGATGAAGAATCCTCAGCCGGTCTCAGCTGTATTAGAGTATAGAAGAGTATAAAAGCTCAAACTTCAGCAAACACCGAATACAATCAGCAATCAGCTTAGGCGTCAATATCGCACCGATCTTTCAGAAACTAAACCGGCAAAAAGAATAAATAATTAACGCGAATGGGCAATACGAAAAACTGTAGCTACTGTACAAGAATCAGAACCGGAAAAAAGAAAAGAAACCGAAAACATTCTGTAAAAAACTGTGACTGTAATTCTGTAACATTATTTACTTAAGTACATTATTTACTTAAATACATTATACACTTAAATAAATTCAATTTTAAATTCATTTATTTCAAGTAGGCCTAATATAAGTTTTGAAACGTCAAGTCTGTCTGTCTGTAGTGACTCTACCGCCGGTTCGGAAGGCAGATTCTACCGAGAAGAAGCCGGCAAGAAACTCAGCAGTTGCTCTTTTCCAACATCAACAATTTACATTTTACATTTTAACATTCATTTTTCTTGTGAGAGCTGTAAGCGGAAGCCGGATGCTCCTAAGCAACCTTGAGAAATTCATCAATTGTATAGTAACCTCGCTGTAATAAATGTGTTTTAACAAATTCTTTAAACTTATGCATTGGCAGGTCCAAAATCACCTTAGGAATCATACTATAAAAGCGTATACTCAATCCCACAAATGACTTCTGTACCTTTTGCAGACGATATGCAGATGACACTAATTTATGACCATTTCTTGTAAGTCGACTGTTTATGTCCACTTTTTCTTTATAAAGACTAATATGTTGTCTTACAAATAATATTTTATTATAAATATATTGTGAAGCTACAGTAAGTATGCCTTTTTCTTTAAGAGCCTGTCCAGATGAGGCGTTTTACGCGCGAGTCGACGCGCGCGTAGACACTCGCGCGTTCCCGAGATACTACAGCTACATATATTCCGTCCAGATAATGACGCGCGTTTCCTCACTCGCGCGTAAAACGCCGGTAACGAGCGAGACTCTCGACTCGCGCGTTCTACGCGCGTAGAACGCGCGAGTCGAGGTACTCGAACGCCGTTACTGCGTCCAGTACTACGCGCGAATCTGTAGCGAGTGGACGTACTAAAAATGGAGCGTGATAACTTCGATACTGAACTTTTTATAGCAGAAATTGAAAAAAGAGTAGCCATATGGGATATGGAATCTTCAGACTATTCCAATAGAGTAATAAAACGTAGGAACTGGGAAGAAATAGTCGAAATTTTTTGTGAACCTGGCGATTCCCAAGAAAAGAAAAAAGCTTTAGGTAAGTAAACGATAGTTTATTTAATAATATTATTTCTTAGATAACATTAATTTTACTATAGCATTTTATCTTGCCAAGGGAGTTTGCCTTCGTTAACAAAATAATCCGCGAATTTGTCTCTTGTATTTCGCGATCTTGCATTAGGCCTTACTACCTCAGTGTTCAAACTATTCAAAGATGTTTCGTACAGAGTGTGGTCATACCTATAACCATCCCTTAACCTGACGTAATTATGAAGAACACAACAAGCTTTAATTATGTTTTCTGCAAACTCTAAGTCTACATTCAACGGTCTATGAAAAACTCTCCATTTATTTACCAAGATACCAAAGCAACATTCAATGTAACGCCGGGCTCTGGATAAGCGGTAGTTGAATATTTTTTTCTTGATTGTTAGAGATTTACCGCAATAAGGGCGCATAATGTTTTCAGACAGACTGAACGCTTCATCTCCTACTATCACATGGGGTAAGGGAGTTGAATCTGTTTGCGATATTGGCTTTGGATCTGGAATATCTAAAGTTTTCTCGACAAGTTTTTTATACAAAACTGAGTCTTTAAAAATTGAGGAGTCGTTACTTTTTCCATATGCGCCGATGTCTACTGAAATAAAACAATAATTTGCATCGCATACAGCCAGTAAAACAGTCGAAAAATAATTTTTATAGTTATAAAAAAGAGACCCAGAATCGTTGGGTTTTATAATACGGATATGCTTGCCGTCGATGGCACCGATGCAATTTGGGAAATTTGCATATTTTTGAAACTGTTTTGAAATCTCTTCCCATTCAGCCTTCGTGGGTTCTCTCATTACTATATTTTGTAGTTTTTGCCACATAACGTAACAGGTTTTCTGTACTATTCCGATAACTGTAGACTTTCCTAGTCTGTAGGCATAATGCAGGTCCGCAAAATAACATCCTGTGGCCAAATATCTGAAAAAAAGTTAATATTATTAAATATTGTCCATTAAATTCTTATAATATGTACAGTATTTATTTATATGCATGTCTGCATACAGAGTGACCAGTAATTTGACCTATTCCTTGAAGAAGGTTAAAATAGGGATCATTTGCCACAAATTAACCTTTATCAACTGGGAGATATGGGTTAATTTGTGGCAAATGATCCCTAGTTTAACCTCCTTCAAGGAATAGGTTGAATTACCGGTCACCCTTTAAATAGCACTATTTGTAATTGTATTTTTCTATTTATTTTGTAGATACAAAAAATTATACATATACAAACATAAATATTTCTTTTGACCATTTCAATACGTTTATTATTGATTTCAGGCATTTCATTGCAAAAGAAGTGGAAAGGATTGCGTGATGGCTTTGTTAGAGAAATGAAGAAGATGAAAACCACACCGTCTGGATCAGGAGCCTCCAGCAAAGCCAAATATATTTATTTTGAACGTTTGATGTTCCTCGAACGATCGACACGGAATAAAGCTACTGAAAGCAATATCAACACCACGTCTGTAACAGCTGAAGAACAAGAATTTTCTGGCGATGGGGAAGATGTAATGAGACCTCCGCTTAGTCAGGTGAAAAAGAAAAAAAAGCTGAACGCAGCTGATGAAGAATTTCTCGCCATCATAAACAAAAATTTAACATCTAGAAATCAGCCACAGACATCAAACCAAATGGAGTCAGATGATGACAAATTATTCTGCATGTCATTACACAAGGAGCTTATTAAAATACCAGAGGAAAACAGACTTCAAACAAAAATTGAATTAATGAAAGTGCTTCAAGCTCAACAAACCATGTATGATAAACCTTCAGCTGTTCGATCTGCCTACCAACCTTCTACACAATATCATTACCAAGTAGGGCTAACACAACGTGGACAGAGAGATTATTTTGAAGAAACAGGATATAACACAACAGAATCTTTAACATCTTCGTTGTCCCCTGCAACTTATAATCGAGGTTATTTCACTACGCCACGGAATACTCTCGCCCAAAACACTCTTCCAACAACACCATCACCGGCATCTACACAAGATTCGCAAGAATCTGAATTAATGGAGCTATACAATAATTAATTAAGGTTAAATAACCTACTAGTTTGTTAGAATGTTTTTTAATGATTCATAATTTTTTGTTAAATTGATTCTTTCTTACGTCAAAAGTACAAAAGTTAGGTTGATATTAAAATAATTAAAAGTATTAAGTACCTCTAAATTACAAAACTATTATTCATACATTTTATAATAAAACAATAAAAATTATCACTTACCTCAAAGTAATCACGAGTTTTTCTTCTGCAGAAACAGTATCCCGTACCACATAATTTTGACATGGAGTTAAATCTTCTTGAATAATTTCCAGTAAATCATCAAAAGATGTTATTGACATTCGAAAGTAGTTGAAAAATTTTTCGCTGTGTTCTCTGAGCTTTGGATATAATGTTATGAACATACTATGCGTCATTCTGTCACGTAGAATTGGATGCACGTTAAATCGTCGACTTTCTCTTCGTTTACGACGTTTCCATCGACAGTATGCAAGCCACAACACAACCGCTGTGTCCGAGTCCATGTTTATAACTGAATGCCTCCCAGCGTAGGAACGCGCGTAACACGTGATATCTGGACGCAATATAAATTGAAACGCGCGAGTTCACTCGCGCGTAAAACGCCTTATCTGGACAGGCTCTAAGCTTCTCACGGAGGGATTCGCGTGATTTAAGTTTATATATTGACCGTACAGCTCTTTTCTGCAATATAAATAAAGTCAAAGTCAAAGTCAAAAAATATCTTTATTCAAGTAGGCCCACAGGTGGCACTTTTGATGCGTACATAAGAACCACACGGTAGTGAGATGATGGCGATAACCACATTCGTAAACTTAAAAACTAAAGCTACGAGGGCAGATGATATCGAATATAGTTTCGCTATCATCTGCTTTACCCCATAACAAGATTCCATAGGACATAACACTATGAAAGTACGCAAAATAAACAAGCCTAGCTATTTCAACGTCAGTAATCTGTCTAATTTTTCTGACTGCGTAGGCAGCCGAGCTTAGTTTACCCGCTAGTGAATCTATATGGGCACCCCACTGTAGCTTAATATCCAAGGTCACGCCCAGAAAAACTGTGGAAGTCTCTATTTTTAGTGATTCCCCATTTATCATTATATTTTTATTAATTTTCTTTACATTTGGTAAGATAAATTCGACACACTTTGTTTTTTTTTGCATTTAAAAGTAAGTTGTTAACTGTAAACCAGTGCGACACATGCGACATAACACGGTTTACTTCGTCAAAGTTATCTTTACTCCTATCAGTCTTAAAAATTAGAGATGTATCATCTGTAAACAATACAATGTCGCAGGTTCCACTGACATGGTACGGTAGATTATTTATGTAGGTACACTAAAAATAGAAAGGGACCCAAAATCGAGCCTTGTGGGACACCCATTGAGGTATTTGAACCCTGAGACTTTGCATCATTTATGCAAACTCTTTGGGTCCTATTGCTGAGATAAGAGGCAACCAAATTTAGTGCAACGTTTTGGATACTATACTGGCTTAGCTTAAGAAGCAAGGTTTTATAAACAACACAATCAAAAGCTTCAGATAGATCACAAAAAACCCCCATGGCGTTCTGTGAACATTCCCAGGCATCATAAACATGTTTTATAAGTTTAGAGCCTGCGTCCGTTGTGCTACGACCTTTAGTAAAGCCATACTGCTAATACACTATATACTTAAGAATATTATTTACTTAAGTACATTATTTACTTACGTTCATTAAGTATTATATTCCCACTGCTTTGCACAGGTCTCCTGGATTTAACACCCTTCCTCCTACGAGAAAGGACTTTAAATCAAAGACCCACGACACTGCGCTGATGTGAGTTGATAGGCTGAAAGCCTTTAATGACTTAATTATGGTTTAGACGGACGGACCAAATCACATCATATAGTTTTAACGAAACCATTTTGTTTTTTGGTTGAGATATTGATTGTTCGGAGGCAATGAGATCCGTAGTAATCAATCTATTATATTGTATAATAGAGGTCAGTGGTTGTATTGTATTTCATCTGCATCTTGTAGTCTATTCCTTAAAGACAACACTCGGCTAATAGCTCGTAGTCTGTGGCAAAATATGGAATTTTGGAAAATGATTAATTGTTCAAGATAGCCATTTACCCTCTATCCAATTATTGCAAAATATATTCGCTCTCCAAATATTGCTATAGCTAAAGTGAATGTCTTTACCTAAAATCAAGTGTACAGTAAGTAAAATCTAACCTATAGCCGAACTTTGGTTATATTGTGTTTTCATCCATGTTGAACTATTGATAAGTTCTGTGATTGCGTCATTTAAACGTATCGATATACGCGGTATCTCTAATTATTTATTGATCACGCTAGGTACAATTCTTTTAATTCCATAATTTTGTCGTATTGTATTAAGTTACAATAGATGCATAGAAGTTGGCGTATGTATTTGACAAGTAACCTTATCATTGTAATTCTATTCTGACACCATTTTTGTTGGGCCTTTGCGTTTGTAATAATGGTTTACTGGGCGGCTCCCGTCGAGCTGTTGATTTCTGGCTTACAAGCCATCTTATTTAATATATAAAGCGGACTATTTTGTAACTTATAATGTTAAGATAGTTAAGGTTATGTTGATGTTTTGATTCCAGATGATAGATTAGTGAATTTTGTTGACAAGTTATGAATCCATTTTTTATCAGTAGAATCATTAAATATTGCGAATATTTAATTGCTTCTTTTAGATTTACGGTTTTTATACATAAAAAACTTGTATACACTAACAATTCAATTCAATTTGTGTTTATAGCTTATATTTACTTAATTTGTTTAAATGTTCATTATGTGTATTATTATTCATCAACAAATGCAGTAGGTAAATATTTTATGCAGAAGTGGGGTGCACAAAATGTATAATATACCAATTTTCGGATATTTAGTGTCTCACTGCAATAGAAGAACTGCTAAATATAGAATCCTCTTAGTGTCATAAAATACAGGTATAAAAATGGACATAATCAAAGAAGAAATCAAAATGGAATCAGAAGAATTCACCCTCCAATGGGAGGAAGATAAGGTTTGTGAAATTGGTTTTATATTTAAATACAGTGTTTTAGGATGTATATGATTTTCGAAAATGCAACGCTAAACAAAACCAGTTATTATTTAATTTCATAAAACATTATTAAATACACATTACTAATTGTCTCCATCATTATCACCTCAACCCATTACAGGCCCACTACAGAGCATGGGTCTCCTTCCACAGTATAAAGGGGTTACTAATTATACAATAAACTAACTACATTAAACTTTAATAATTATACATTAAATACTAGCTGTGTATTTAGTAGGCTTTGGTTAAGGAATTAGTTAAGTTTCAAAATTAAGGCAATTAAAAAGAGCAGGCTTTTGATGTCTGTTATTTGATCACTTAAAAAAAAAAATAACCAGTTGACATAATTAAATGACAAACTAACCTTTAATACAATATACTTAAAGAATAAAAAAAAAAATTTGAAATGCATTTATTTAACAATATTGTATTATAAGTTATCCATTTCAACATCACCGAGTTTGGATAAAGATATTATACTGAAATGGAAATTTCTTTAGGTAGGTAGATTCAAGGTCCCTATTAACGATAGTATATCCATCAGTTCCTTAGCAAACATTACCTTCCCAATAATCCACTTTTCTTTTTGTATTGATAATAGATTCGTAATAGCTTCTCAATTATCATTTATTATGTTTGTTTCAGTCCTCTAATATAGTGGCAAGCGAAGAAGTAATATGTGGAATTGATAATGTGCAGAATGAATCTTATGGGAATATGGTATGTATTAACAGTAACTTACTTGGAGTTGATTTGCAGAGCAATAGTATGTTAAAAATAAAATATTCATCAAAATATTAGTTGCCTTTTATACCAAATGATGAGTACTTTTAACTGAGCATGTCAAAATTGTTTTACACACAAAATCTTACACTATAGATTTCCTGTAAGAAAACTCTGATAAGGCCATTTTTCGAATGTTGTCCATCTTTTACTTTTTTCTTAAATGCTTTTTATTTATATTTTTAAGAACAAAGTTGTTCTTAATTGACTTTTTAATTAAACTTGCTGACAGTTAAGTTTTTACCTCAATGACAACCTGCTATATGTCTCCCTGTAGAATTTTATATCTTTCCCAACAGACATCTGAAGAAATCATAGCACACACTGATCAAATGGCTGCAGAGAATCTAATGTTTCTCTCACAAGATGTTGTTAGCTACACAGAGAGTGCTGAATTGGCAGAGGACCCTAATGTAGAGTGTGTAACAGAGGAAGTTATCACTGATGACTGGGTTCTTTCTGGTGGACAAGAGAGGTGCAACAGATTTATGTATTATATATTTTATTATGTAAGACATTAAATTAAGCTTGACTCCTAGTTAGTTTAATTTGAAAGCATTTTTCGAATTCCTGTTATTCAGTGAAAGGCTTTCACTGAGAATCTACAGTATATCTAGTTTAATTTTATACAGCCAGATTATTCTAGAATACTAGTGTTACTGTTTACTTTCCTAAAAGTATTGTAAAATTTTTATAAAACATAAAAATGTCACACATTGTAGGCCATATTTGTTTGTAAGGCCTTATTTGTCTCAAACTTACCTCAAAATGGAATGGCCTCACATTATAAATACAGGAATTGCCCATACAAAATTCCTCAGTTTTGTCTGGGTTAATATTGTATAATAATTTTTTTTGCCCTTTTTTATTTCAGAGTTGAAGTGCCTTTAGAACATTTAGCGAATCCAGTTCAAGATGTTAAAGTAGAGAATGATATTGATGTACCATTACCAACAGACCAAGTATGATCATATAATAATACTTTGCTAAAATATTAAGGGCACAAGACTAAAATGATAAGAGTCCTAAAAATAGCTCTTTTACATTAAAGTAAAGTGCCATGGATCAGTGAGACCCTATGTCCCTACTTATAGGTTAAAATAAAAAAAAAATCAGGAACAGCAAAACAAATTGATTAAATCAAAAATCGTTGTTTTGTATTGCAATCGCCACCTTTTTTTTTTATTAATAAATAAATAAATATACCACGACAATACATACATCGCCATCTAGCCCCAAAGTAAGCGTAGCTTGTGTTATGGGTACTTTAAAGATGACTAGTGAACATTTTAATTAATAATATACATTACTTATAATACACAGATAAACGCCCAGACACTGAAAAATATTCATGTTCATCACACAAACATTTCCCAGTTGTGGGAATCGAACCCACAGCCTTTAACTGAGAAAGCAGGGTCGCTGCCCACTTCGCCAATCGGCCGTATTCACCATCTAGAATTCACCATCTAGTATTGAATTAGTATTTTATTAGTACCTTATCTTTATTTAGGATGAATACACAGCAATGCGTCCATGGCCGTGCGACTTTTGTTCACGTCGGTTCCGTAAAAAGGCTGCTCTCATGAATCATATGGTGGCTCATCAGAACGACCGTCCGCACGCCTGCAACCTGTGTGGGGTGCGATATGTACGCAAATGTGATCTCATGAACCACCTTAAAGTTCATGCAATGGTGCCAGATACCCCTGACATGATGGATTACGGTAAGTGCTATACACAATACAGGAGCACAGGGTGTTTTACAGGAAACTGTAAAACACCATCATCATCCGCAGCCTATTAATGACCCCCTTCTGGGGTGGACTGGGTTCTTCCCTAATGAGAGAGATGGATTTAGAGCATAACCCACCATGCTGCTCCAATGTGGGTTGGTGGGCTTTAACGACTCTTGCCACAAGTTAGTGATAATAACCGGGATTGTCAGGCACGGGGGTTGGCCACCAATTTCCAAACTCCGGGCTGGTACTAAAAATTCCTTAACAGATAAAACAACAATTTTTGGCCTGACCCGGGATTCAAACCGAAGACTCAGTGTTCTGTGAAATATAATAACCATTAAATTAACTAAGAGTGAGAAAAGTAACACATATTGCATTAAAAATGAAATCAAGATTTCATTTTTGCCGCAAGGGAATCTGGTCCAGCACTTTTGGTTTAAGTACTTTCAGACCTGATCAAATTTTTTATTAAACTTAACCTCTACTTTTTTTGAATTTCGTTCCCATAGGGTTCCAATTGGTATCACTAACCGCTGCTGTGCACTTTATACATGCGTAAAAGCAGTTCCTATTCTAAATTTTAAATTCCTTGTGTATGTTAGGCGGTTTTGTTTATATGTTGTAATAATAAATATTAATTGACTGACCAGGCTCATTTTTTATAATATTTTTTTTTTGTTACAGAGGAAATAATTTCTCCCCAAGTGGTAAAAATGAAGAAAAAGAGAGGCAGACGGAAGAAGAATCCAGAACCAGTAGAGGTGATTATGAATTACTTATTATTATTTAAAAATCCAGGATTAATTTAATAAATTCAAATTTTCTCTAATAACATAATGTTTGAAACCCATTCTGTAACTTCCACACTTGAAATAGTGTGGAAGTTTATTATTATTGTTTATCATTAAAGTGATTTTCCGTAAACCTGAACTAAAACGGCATTATTATAAGACAGCAGTGTAAAAGTTACGATAAAGATAAGATTACCAATAACAAAGCAATTGATTTAGTTCCCGATGAGCCAGGCCAGCTGGATGTTACATGTTTATATCTTGTCTGATGTATGTTTATATAAATATTGTGTCTGGTTGGAGGCTACGGCCGTAGCTAGTTACAACTCTACCGACAAACACGAACCGCTAAACGATTTAGCGGTTTGATGACGCGTACATAGCAATTAATTACATATTATAATTAATTTAATATAACTGGGATATATTTAAATTAATTTTGAATTATATTGAACCCCTAAATGGGATATCCCGTTACCATCTTAGACTGCTTCATTACATTAAAGATCCTTCAGAAAATAATAATGCAATATAAGTGACAAAATCTGCCTATAAAATTCATGATTTGGTTATGTACTGTTACAACAAATTTATAAAAGTTATGTACTGTTACAGTAAATTTATAAAGTGGGTAAATTAAACTTTTGATAACTATAAATTGTTATATGCCAGATATTTCCAGAAAGAAGGTTCCAAACTTGCTATCTTGTTAAAACTAAAAATTTTAAAATAAACTATTTTATTTATTATTATTATTTAATATTTTATTAAATTGATAAGAATTTTTACAAATACGCTAATAACTATTTAGTTATTAGATAGCTTTCAGGAACCAAACAAAATTAAAATTATATTTGATTAGCAACCATTGTCAATACACTTCAGTCTTACATGGACTCGAACGATGCAAAGATACCTCCCAGTGGCTTAGTCGTTATCAGTCACCTACAACCACATAATCCTAATTCATCCATTATTGTATACAGTTCATTGTGTCCAAAAATAGTGGAAACGCCCCTCGCACGTCTCACTTTACACCCGCGGAATGTTGCTTGCTCACATACCTTTTCTCATTTTCCAATTTTATGTTAAACATTTAGAACATTAGAGGTAAAATAATTACTTTCAACTGCTAAATGGTATGAAGTCGCTATACCGTTTGTTCGAGACACAACTCTAACGCGGAGTGGTTTTTAATGCTTCAACATTTTGATTGCCGCACCAACCCGTTCCTTATAACAACTACTTTCGCCAAAGGTTGTCTGAGAGTGATCGCTTTAGCGATAAGACCGCCTTTGCACACCGAAACTTGTATTTTATTATTATATTTTATATTTACCCATTGTGTTTCTCTTTGTATTTTGTTTTTGTGTGTGCAATAAAGAATTTAATTATAATAATAATAATTAATCGTATACACGGTTTCTGTATGTTCTTAATTCTGTGCCTACAACGTGATTCCATTACTTACCATTACCGAAAAAAACCCCCGGTAAAACTGATGGGTCCCGCGGGACCATACAAATTAAGGCGGACGAATTCAGAGGCAACAGCTAGTCACACATATAAGTAGCTGTTGCCCGCTTTTTTTTTTACAAATCCCGTGAGAGCCATTTGTTTTCATGGAATTAAAAGTAGCTTGTGTTAATTACCGTCCTTTCAACTAAGTCGCAGGAGATGTTGACTTTACAATGAATAATTGTTAAGACTTAACAAATATTCATTGTAAAGTCAACATCTGAGGATGCTCCGGGTTCGGAGCCAAACGTGTGTATATACCCTACATTGCCGAGGAGTTTGGTGTGGAGAATACGGATTGAAGAAATTATAAATTACACCATGCAGATTTTCCTGCTGTTCGCGGAGTATAGCAAATTAAGCTTAATGTTCATAATATATTATGGATTTCCGCAAAGTAACGCCTGCTTCTATCCAATCTATGCCAAAAATCAAGTTGATTGGTTTTCGTAGTTAAAGCGTTAAGTAAAGACAAACATACAACGACACTTTCGCATTTATAATATTATTAAAGATACTCTCGTGTGATTGCAGAACGGCGTTTGGGAGCATATGACGTCAGCGCGTACGCAGCAATGGTCGCGACGAGGCCGCACACCCCCCAAAGCTGAACCCGTACCTCCCTCGCCCCCTTCGCCTTCGCCCTCCCCTCCCTCGCCTCTCCCGCCGCCCGCAGACCCCGCGCGTCCCTTCGTGTGCAGGCATTGCGGCGTTGGTTTCGCTAGAGAGAAAGCCCTCCAGTCGCATGCTAGGGTGAGTGAAAATAATTTAATCGTAAATAGCCTATAGCGGTCCATAGTTGGTCAAAAGACCTCTCCTAACAGAAGGGTTTGCCCACGCTGGGCAAACGGGTTGTCGATCGCAGTAGATGGTAGTAGTAGCACCGAATGCTGGAGCCTTCTCTCCGGTATAAACATCATCATCATATCAACCTGTTTCCAGCCCACTACAGGGCTCGCGTCTCCTCCCACAAAGAGGAGGGGTTAAGGCCATCCACCATGCTGGACCAGTTCGGACGGCCGACTGGCGCAGTGGGCAGCGACCCTGCTTTCTGAGTCCTAGGCCGTGGGTTCGATTCCCACAACTGGAAAATGTTGAACATGAATGTTTTTCAGTGTCTGGGTGTTTATCTGTATATTATAAGTATTTATGTGTTATATTCATAAAAATATTCAACAGCTATCTTAGTACACAAGCTACGCTTACTATGGGGCTAGATGGCGATGTGTGTACAGTCGTAGTATATTTATTTATTTATTTATTATGGAGAACTCTCAGGCATGCAGGTTTCTCACGATGTTTTCCTTTACCTTTTTAGCTAGCTAGTGATGTTTTAATTGTTTAAAAAGCACATAATTAAAAAAAATTAAGAGGTGCTGGGATTCGAACTCTGCCCCTGTCCTACCCACCAGGGCATATCCTATCCTTATATACTTATACTATTACATAAATTAATTATTTTAGCGATTCTTTGTTAATGTCATCATGCCTAATGGAGACTAAAACAAAGTGACAACAAGCTGACAGGTGTTAATAATAAAGGTACATTACCCAATATGTGCTTAGGTACACGGCGGGGATTCCCCCGTGGATTGTGGCGAGTGCGGAGAGCTTTGCTGGTCGCGCGAAGCGTTGCGAACGCACTGCGCCACCCGCCACCCACACCTTGCGCACGCGACTCCCGCTGCCACTGAGGCCGCGTACGAAGACAACTCTGGTAAGTGGTCGTTATACAATAAATAGTAGCTGCGCCCCGCAGTGAATATCTCATCATACTCGAGGTGAATAAGTACGATATTTGGTTTAAATATACAAATATTCCTGTAAACCTTGGTAACTTTATTTTTTTCAAGAACTAAAAGTTACTCTCCGCCCTGTTAACTATACGTTGATTGGTTAGGGTGAGACGGAAGGCATTATATAATATATACATAAAAAAATATATAAAAGGCATGTAGGATTCAGGTAAGGACAACCCTCTCTGTTTATGAAAAGTGTCCGTCTAAAAGCGTCAAATTGTGGGGGCGACGCTGTAGCGGATGGGTTAAAAAGTTGTTAAGTATTGGATAGTAAATGATACCAGGAAAAATCCCGAAAATCATTATAAAATTTAAATCACTCCACATCATCTCGCAGCAGTTTTATAAGATATGTATAACAATTCAGATGGCCCTATTTATGGCGTGTTCGCTTACTTGAAAATAAACTAAGAGAATGTTCAACACCTTTGATTTCCACCGGACATCATACCGGAACACTAAATCGCCTAGCGGCACGACTTTCTCGGCAGGGTGGTAACTAGCCACGGCCGAAGCCTCCCACCAGAGCATACCCAAGAAAATAAAGAAATTATAAATTCCCAAATTGCCCCTGCGGGTATCAAACCCGGGACCTCCTACCTAAATTCACAGCGCTCACCGTTGGCGCCCAGGTAGGTCGGCAAAACGTTTAACGTTTAATTTCGGTTACTTGTTACAGGTGACGATATGGAGTTCCGACTGTCGCCGATAGCGCACAGCGGAAGCGAACGTGAAAGGGAACGCGACCGAATGGTAGATATGCGAGGTCCGGAATTGTTCTGCGGTGACTGTGGAGTGGCGTTCCAGAGGGCCGACTTGCTGCGGAGACACGTCACTGCGGCGCATAGGTATTTCAGCTTAAAGACATTTATTTTCTCAAAAAAGAACACAATAGTTCACTTACATCGAGAATACAATAATATTTTAAAATTAGTAGATACAAAATCTCAAAGTGCTTTACAGATGTACCAAAATATTTAAAAGTAAAAATTTTTGCGGGTGGTTAAAGAAAAAATAATAATATTTATTTATTGTTTTTGCGGCCGATTGGCGCAGTGGGCAGCTACCCTACTTTCTGAGTCCTAGGCTGTTGGTTCGATTCCCACTACTGGAAAATGTTCGGATGACGAACGTTTGAACGTTTTCAGTTTCCGGGTGTTTAGCTGATATATTATAAGTATTCATAGAATAGGAAAAACTTTATTGCAACGAAACACTGAAGGAAAAGGTACAAAGAGAACACTAATAGTACTAAGTGCTAGGTGCGAAGGCGTATACATACATATAAAAATATTCATCAGGCATCAGCTATCTTAGTACCCATAACATAAGCTACGCTTGCTTTGGGGCTATATGGCGATAATGATGTCGTAATGACACTAATTAAATTATTTGATTGCAACACAATATAAAATAAAATAAATTGGAATACTTCACTAATTTAATTAATTGATAACAACACAGCATAAAATAAAATAGATGAACAGAGTTATAAGTTAAGGGTAAATGTAGGATCTGACCTATAGGATCAGCCCATATATCAGCAAATATTCACAATGAGAGTATTTTACTCTGATGTTCAAATATTTCGATACTCTTAAACGACTCCTCGATTGCGTGCGAGCAAATCTTCTATTCTGGGTCTCTGTGTTTTTGGTTGTTTTTTTTTAAATCATTTTGGATGTGACTTAAAATGCCATATTTTGTACCGATGTTGCATCAATTTTAATTGAACCGTCGGAACGTTTTCATTACAATTAGTTTACAATATTTTGTTGGTTAACTAAAATCGAACCGTTTGGACCCGCTATTATTCGATTTAGCAGTTAAGCAACTTAAATCGAAACTTATGTACCCATTATAACACATGCTTCTATCCATTCTTTAAAATGATTTGGTTACAGCTACAAGCGGCACGACAGCACTAGCAGTACGTGGGAGCAGGAACACACGTGCGACGTTTGCGGCGAGAGCTGCACGGATGCGCTTCAACTACTTGCGCACGCTGAGAGACATGCGGAACGACCTCGCACCAACAACAGGTACGATCCCATCCAGTGGTAGTGGCGTGGTGGGATTCAGATTGCAAATTTGCACCATGCCAATACGCCGTTACAGGCTATCGTCTGTAATCCCTAAGCGCCTATTAATATTAAATTGTGAAAAAACACGAGGATCTATTATTACGATTACAGAAGAAAGGCAATTTTATTTTGTTTCGAAACTCGATAACAACACTTTTGTACTCTCGTAAGGCCCGAAAGTTATCAAAACAACGTCAATAATAAGTTCTAGCACTATTACTATTACATAAAGCTAACTTTTAAATTAAGTTTATATTTTTACTAGCTGTCCCGGCGAACTTCGTACCGCGGATCATTTTTTTTTTTTGATGAATGTTATATTTTAATACTTATTATATATATCCTATTCCGGTCTAAGAGGAATCCTAAAAATCAAATATCATAAAAATTTGCCCAGCCGTTCTTGAGTTATAAATGATGTAACTAACACAACTTTCTTTTATATATATAGATTAATAAATAAATTGGTGCTATTAAAAAGTAAATATTCATATGCTGTTCATGATACCATAAAATGTCGTTATCAATTATTTTAAATTACGTTTAAGATGCATGATAATTATATATTGTTTAATTTGATTCATGCTTTCGTTTAGATTTTTTTTTTGCGTTTAAGAAAAAATAAAATTGTTGCAGATTAAAACGAATGTCCAGAGGTCGAAATAACGCGTCATCTGGCACCGGTGCGAGACAATTCCCGTGCAGAGAGTGTGGTAATTTTTATTCATTGTGTCAAAGTCAAATATTTCTTTATTCAAATAGGCACATAGATGGCACTTTTCATGCGTACATTACATGTAAAATATGACATAGAAGTGAGTTGATGACCATAACTAAATTCGTCAACTAAAAACTAAAGCTACGAGGGTTCCAAACGCGCCCCGGTCTAAGAAGAAGCCCACAACAAACTTAATACGCAGATGATTTTTTTTATTTTACACGCGTAAGCGCCCATCTAATAACCCCGTGACCTCGAAGACTTTTATTACTCAATTATTTATTACTCATGTAAGTTAGACAGTAACTGACTGAGTTTGATAGTTATGGCGTAGTGAATAATGGTACTAAAAGGTACTCAAAAAAGGTTTGCGCATAATCGCTTGGCAAACGGGTTCGTGACCGCAGTACATGGTACCATGTACTGGTTTCCTAAGTTGCCTCTTAGGACACCCGCAGGTAGTGGAGGGGTGTTAACTGTATTCTGATCTGCCGTCCGTCAAACTTCTCAGTTCTAGTAATAATGATAATAAATCAATTTTCAGGAAAGGTTTTCGGTTCACGGAGCTCCCAACAGATTCACGTGCGTATTCATACGGGTGAACGACCATACGCGTGCCGGTTTTGTTGGAAGGCCTTCGCGGACGGTGGTACTCTGCGCAAACACGAAAGGATTCATACAGGTACAGTAGTTATTTAATTTAAACACTAGTGGTTGCCCGCGTTCTTCATCCACGTTTATTAAGAAATTCCGTGGTAACCGTTTGGATTGCGTGGGGCAAAAAGTCGCCTATGTTACTTACTCTAAATCCTGTCATCTAATTCTATGCCAAAAATCATGTTGATTGGTTTCTTAGTTAGGTCGTGAAGTAACCACAAACAACTGGGGACGACTACTTAACTTGCTCTCAGAAGAACCACCCGTTCAGAGCAAGATAAGTAAGGTAGCGCCAATTTTCTAACATCGCATTCGAATTTTATTATACTAGTATGGATCAATAGTGTTGAGCATATACATTGCTCAGCGGCGTGCACTGGGTTTCTTACTGGGTATGCATACAGCAGGAAATTGCATAAAATGGCAAAAATCCTTCTCTTATACGAGCTATATATAAATTTGAGGGTAGGCAGTGCTTTTGTGCATGTATTAAGTGCACGCCACTGACATTGCTTAAATTCATCTCCTAAGTATCCACATCGTGATGCTTATGTTTTAATTTGGGATACAATTATATTTCAAAAATATAACAGTTTTATTTTTTGCAGGTGAAAAACCATACGCCTGTGCCGTTTGTCCGCGCGCCTTCAACCAACGTGTGGTGTTGAGGGAACATGTGCGATCGCATCACTCCGCGCCTGATAGACGTGCTAATGGTGAGTTATATAAAGCACTACACACACTGCAGCTGGGGCGGGGTTCATCACTCCGCGCCCGATAGACGTGCTAATGGTGAGTTATATAAAGCACTAAACACACCGCAGCTGGGGCGGGGTTATAAAGGGAGAAGTTTCGTTTTGTCAGTTAATTTAGTTCGATTGTCATAGTTTATCAAGGTCGTTTGCCTTCTTCTTTCTTAATTTTTCTTAAACTTGTCCTACACAACGTAACGCATTGCAACGCTCACACGCTCCGTTTCTTCCTCTTTGCTCTTTCTTTTTCTTCTCGGCTCCCAAGAGTCATAGCGTAAAGTAAAAAGTAAAATAACAACATTCCTATATATATATATATTAGGGTGGCGCAAAAAAAACGACTATTTTTTTTTTTTTTGAGTTTCGGATGAAAAAATGTTAGTTTTTGATGTTTTAAGAGCCCTCTCCAAAGGACAGCTCAAAAAAAAAATTTTTAAGAGGTCACTCCAAATTTTTTTAAATTTCGAAAATCGTCGAAAATCGATTTTTTTTTTTTTTTAATTTTTTTTCTCGTTACGGTATAATTTTATAGACCAAAAAAAAATAAGTTTCTGAAAGTTTCAGTTAAAAATTTTAATTTTGAAAGGTCGCTCATAATTTTTTTAATTTATTAGTAAATGACTTTAGATTTTTTCGAGTGACCTTTTAATATTAAAATTAAAATTCCGGCCATTTTTTTTCCTTTATTTAGTACAATAATCTATAAAAATACACCACGAGATGAACTAAAAAATCAAGGATAACAAAAAAAACACAATTTTTTTCTAATTTTATCATTTTATTTAATCAACTACAACATTTTAACAGTATTTTAATGTAAATAAAATTATGAGCGACCTTTCAAAATTAAAATTTTTAACTGAAACTTTCAGAAACTTATTTTTTTTTGGTCTATAAAATTATACCGTAACGAGAAAAAAAATTAAAAAAAAAAAAAAAATCGATTTTCGACGATTTTCGAAATTTAAAAAAATTTGGAGTGACCTCTTAAAAATTTTTTTTTGAGCTGTCCTTTGGAGAGGGCTCTTAAAACATCAAAAACTAACATTTTTTCATCTGAGACTCAAAAAAAAAAAATAGTCGTTTTTTTTGCGCCACCCTAATATATATATATATATATATATATTCCTATATACTAATATAGTTTGTACAATATATATATATTGTACAATCATGTACCTTTATTAGTAACTACCGGAAGTATTTCTCAAAGTATTCCCTAAACTAAAATTCAAAACAACTATAAAATGATGCTAAACGATGGATTAAATATTTAGTTCAATATGCTGCTTCATTGCAAAAAGTTGTAGCCAGCCTTTAATCCTAATAATTAATCAGGCAGATCATGTAGGTAGGATGAGAATAAGTAAAATTATTCTTTTTTTCATCATTTTTAGGTGGATACCAATATTGCTGTGTCGTTTGTGGGCGGCCTTTACATTCGAGCGCGGAGTTGGTTCAACATCTTATTCAACACTGCGACGAAAACACTGCATTGAAAAGACAGCCTCAGGTTAGTTACTATTTACCAATTATATTATTTACTAATGGTTGGCCGGGATCTTCGTCCGCATTTATTATGGTTTTTTACAAATCCCGTGGGAACCGTTAGCTTTCCGGGATAAAAAGTAGCCTATGTTAGCGATATCCATCCTAACTAACTAACTCTATGAAGTTGATAGGTGCTTAGTAAGGGCGTAAAGAAAGGCTAAACAAACTAACACACTTTCGCATTTATAATATTTGTTACCAAACAGTCTTTACCGTGGTTACACCGGTGGTCCTGACTAGGAGTACCACGGGAGATTTTATTTGCCCATGCCATTGCCTTTAATTACTATTACGACCTCGCTGGCTGGTTTGACATAAAGTCCAAAGCGAATTCTGTAAAAAAATAAAATTTTTATATTTTTAAAAAAATGTGAAGAAATATTCTTTTTAAATTATTTAAATGGCGTTTTGTATATTTTTTGTAAACTTCAATCAAAATCAACATAATAATAATGGACAACTCCCAACAGAACGGACCAAGGAAATACAAGCGGCGACGAAAAATTAAAATCGAGCGGCCACCCTCGCCAATGGACTGGGCCCTCCCATCCCCCTCGCCGGTGGCCTCCGCTGCCGCGTCCCGCTCACCCTCGCCTGCCCCCTCGGATGCCCCCTCGCACTCTCCCTCAAGAACAGTATCCCGGTCGCCCTCCCCGCCGCCCACACGCGCCGCCCGGGCCACGCGCGCCCCCCGCGCCTCACCGGCCCCTCGGCGTCGAAGGCGACGCGTGCCCGCAGTGCCCGCGCAGCGCCCTAAGATGATACACACAGAGGAGCCCCGGTCCAAGGCTAATAAGGTATGGGGTTTCATATGCTTGTTCAGTAAAAAGTACAGGATTTGATCGCCGGTAATCGAGGAGACCTTTTCGAGTTTAATAATAAATAATAATACGACAGTACACACATCGGCATCTAGCCCCAAAGTAAGCGTAGCTTGTGTTATGGGTACTAAGATGACTGATCAATATTTTAATGAATAATATACTTAAATAATTATAATACACCCAGACACTGAAAAACATTTATGTTCATGACACAAACATTTTTCCAGTGGTGGGAATCGAACCCACGGCCTTAGACCCAGAAAGCAGGGTCGGTGCCCACTGCGCCAATCGACCTTTCAAACAACCCTGTATTGTCAAAGTAAAATGGTACTCGTTTTATACTCGTAAAGATTGCACTACTGATTTTTTAACAAACGTTCTGTCAAAAGCCCAAGCTAGTTTACGGTATCCGTTCAAAGGTGCGTTTCCACGCAGGAAAGCAGAGCACTTATTTCATACATCTATTACGCATACTATGTAACATATTACTTTAAAGATAGAGATGGAAACTCACTGCGTTTTCCTACGATACTCCGAATCTACCTCAGTGAATTAAAATACCTTATTTTATTTAGATAAATATTAAGTTCACTGAGGATGTTAAGCTCCGCTGCCGCACCTTCAGCTATTATAAGCTGGCAATAACGCATCAAAAGTGCCATCTATGTGCCTATTTGAATAAAGAAATATTTGACTTTGACTTTGGCCACAAAATTATACAATTTGATTGGATTGCAGGCTAGGAACCGCAGACCGCCCAGACACCCGGCAGACGACCTACGCGCAATCGGACCCCACTCACCGTCACCGCCGCCCGCGATCCCCGCACCTCCCGTCGAGGAAGAGGTCTACAAGTGCGAAATGTGCTCCATGGAATTCCCGCGAAGAGATGCTTTATTGCTGCACGTGCCTGTACATATATGACACAAAAGGAACCTTCGACCGCGGCGTGCAGTCTAAAGACACTTAGCAATACGCAATATTTGGTGAGCGAAACGTCGTGCCTATCAATACATCGGCACCGAAAAAAAATTGTTAGGTGACCTCGATGAAATCGCACGGTAAATTGCGACGAAAGACTGAAACCTTCATAGTGATACACGCATCCCAGATGGTACTTGCAGGCTCGATTATTACCACGCTAATCAGTCCAAGAAGTAAAATATATTAACCATGGTTTATCGAGACTTAAATATTTAAGTTTTACGAAATAAAACGCATAAGTAAATATGTGATTATGAAATGGATAAATGCTTACCACATATTTTTCGAGCGCTGTATAGCGGGAGACCCCAACAGCTTTCGTGGTTTTATTTCATAACTAAAATGACAAATAATATGAAAGAGTGAAATAAAGTATATTTTAATCAACGTTTTAAACTACTTTTTATACAAAATTCGGTGAGCATTTACCCGTTTAAGCAGGAATTTTAATTTGTTTAAAATAACATTTCTAACGTTAACATACATACATGCTAAAGTTTATTAACAAAGGTGTCTAACTTCTTGGAATGCTAGATGGAGTTATCCGTCCGCATGGACCGTGTTGGGTCAATCATTCCTCAGTAGCATTTTAAATAAAGCTACAATGGTTTCCGCAGCCAAAGAGTAATATGAATACTATGTTTTGGCACTTTTGTAAGTAAAGTAACCTAGTCGTGACTGGCATAAGCGTTTGTAGCGCAAATTTATAAAAATCGTTCTGCCGAAATTAAATCGAAAAAATCTGCTCGGTTTGCTGCGCAGAAAGACAATTTAAAACATCAATAAAATAGTTATTGTTTGAGTCAAAATCTTCCAGTGTCGGGTTATTTGATGTCCAGGAGTGGATGCATATTGACTGATGGAACTAAAAAAAAACTTAACTAACTACTACTTTTTTTAGCTAAATAAATCTAGTGATTGGTCCTAAAATATTGTTTAAAACGTAATCCAAGCTAAAATTAACGAGAGATCAACTGTCAATATTATGGTATTTTTAGGTACGTTTTTCCATGCTTTTTAAGCTAAACTTGGCATGAATTTAATTTATAATATTCTTGAGCCAATTCGTATGTTTAATATTCATTATTTACCCTTGACGCCACCACCAGTACTATTTTGACAGCTTATATTTCGGAACCTGACACTTTGACATTTTTCCTAATATGGTCCTTATATTTCGGATGGCCGCTTATTCGAAAAAAAAGGGGGACCAGATATCAACGAAAATATTCAGCAAATATTATAATAGATTGAATTACCTGCAGGTATACTGATTTTCTCAGAAACATAAAAACTGAACATTTTCTCGAATGAAGTAATAATTTCACGTCATATCATCATTTTACTTTTATTATCGCATTAGGGTTACTTTTGTATCATAAGCAATTAGTGTAAGAAATGGCATGCAGTTGTAAGTGAATTTACAAAGCAATTAAATAAATATATTGTATAGTGTATAATTACATAATAAAATTGATTAGACTTTACCCAATTCTAAATTAAATTATAAAAAAACGATGTACACATTGAAATATTATGTTTGTGTATTATTGTGCTGTTTGTATTAAGGTGATTTGGCGCGTACTTGGTATTGTTCAGACTGTAATTAGTATAATATAATTATTAATCAAGCCAGGTGTCAATTCATTTATATAGAATTGTAAATAATGTATTATATTATGAATAAAAATTCGTTATATAAAGTTTTGTGTCATTTGATAATAGAAGTAAATCAAATTATAGAACAGTTTTCTTTTTTCAATTATTCGAAAAAAAAATTATTGATTGAAGCAAGTTCTCAGAGTTCACTTCTGCTTTTTGCGCTATGTGCTTACTGAAAATAAACATTAGCTCAGGCAGGAGTGCAAATTGGGTACAGATTTTTACTTAAGAACCTATAGCAGCAACCTATATCAAGGGCTCTTTTAAAGAATTTGCTGTGGGCCCCGCGCTTGATTATTCAGGCGCTGCTCTAAAGAAGTATTATTTCGGTTTTCATTTACACGTCAGCCTATGCGCGTGCTACAAATATGGTTTGTATGTTACGATATTTAGTAAGAAAAACTTAATATTGACATACAAACCATATTTGTGGCCGGTCTAACAAAACTACTGCTAAAATCTATTCAATTCATGTGTTCGTATGACAAACACATAAGTAACAATCGCTATGTCTTGTAAACCTAAACATTGCAACACTAAAAAAATTATAAATCACGGAAAGCTTCTGAGCCCTGGTTTTATATTCAACTTAAATGTTATACCTCTTCAGACCCCATCAACATCGCCACGTTACCGGCCCACTATAGGGCACTCATCTCTCAGAATGAGAAGGCCGTAGTCTACCACCCTAACCAAGTGCGGATAGGTAGACTTCACACGCCGTTGAGAACATTGTAAAGAATTCAGGCATGCAGGCGTTATACTTATTGCTTAGAATGTCGGAACCACTGATGAGTGATGACAGATCACTTTATGGTACTTTGTGGTTGGAAGGTGGGATCATGAGCCAACCCCACGCCTATCATCATCATGATAGGCATGGGGCTGTGGTTTTATTTTCCTTCCCATTAAAGATATGCCTGATAATGACCAATAATGGCTTTAAACGTTGCTCAAAGCCGAGTCAAATGGCATAAAATCGTCCAAGAAGTTGTAAGTGGAAGGGGTCACGACCCTCAGCAATGAGGAACACGACGTAGAGAGAGAGAGAGAGATAATGACCACGCTGGGCAGGCGGGTTGGTCATCGCAGGGCTAGACTGATCGCACCGGCTGCCCGACACCGGTCCGTGCCATTTGTTCAGCCTAGCCAGTTCGAAGTGGTTATACCGCCACTTGTCGGTCGCCAGAGTCTCGTCAGTAAGACGGCAGGGTGCTGCACCACGGGCAGGTGAGGATGGCAATTTGGGAGGCTGATTGGTACTAGCGTCCCACTTACACCCCACGCCTATATCAGTGAATTATTTTAACCTAATTGGTGTCGCATAAAATCTACAGCAACATTTTATGTCAGTATATAAATACATTTTCCCAATTTAGTGTTTCTTTCATCCCGCGGAGACCGACTGTTCAAAGACTTAAAAAAATGTCCGGAGAGCTTATGCCTTCCTCAGGGTGTAATGCCTAACGGGTGTAAACTGTAAACTATTGCCTTGCTATGATATACATTGCGATAAACTTGCATGGTAGGTACCTCAGTAGGTCCTAGGTATCTGACACATCTCGTATAATATTGTAGTCTTTGGTTAAAAAAGAACGTCTGTATCGCTCTGTGGTTGTTAGCTGTCAAATAGCATTTCGTTTCGTTGATACTTCCGTTTGATTTAGCTCATTTAAATAATTTCATTATTCGAAATATAATATGCATTTAAGTACCCAATTTTAATAATTTGATTTAATTATTGCAAGAACAATATTAGTAATTAGGGCTGATATTCCATCTTTATTTTGAATCTGTACTATTATAAAGCAACTGATGATTTGGCCAATTGTCAATGTCATTTAAATATTTTGCTTTTATTGTAGTGATAAGATTTGGTGGTGAAGTTGAAATATTTTCCATGACCAATTTTTCATCAATAATTCTTAAAAATAAATATTAAGATATTTCCTTGAGTTTCCAATTTAAATAAAATAATTAGTCAGGAGCTAGTGGCAACAAAAATTGGTACAAAAGCTGAAATCAACCCAGTTTTACGTTTGATTTCATCACTTTTTCCATCACGGCGGGTCGAAGCAGCAGTATGCGTCGAGCAAGGGATAGCTATCCATATCAGCCCATACCAAAGGCTCCAACAGAAGATTTGCTGGAACATGAAAACGAAAGAATGGCTGGAGAGCTTGGTGAAAAAATCTCTACATTAAAGCATATGTCGATAGAAATTGGCAATGAAGTGCGATATCAAGATAAAATATTACGAGGATTGGATGATGATGTGGACAGAAGCTCTGGCTTTCTTGGTAAAACGATGGGAAGAGTTCTCAGACTGGGAAAAGGAAATCACAACTATTACATAGTTTATTTGTTCCTATTTTCAATTTTCGTGTTTTTCCTGTTGTATATTGTATTAAAATTCAGGTGATCTTTTTATTATTAGGAAATTAATGCTGGTACGTGTCTAATTGGGAATATCAAGAATAAAATATGTAAATAATGCCTTATGTTTTAGGAATCTTCACATATTTATATTTAATAGATTAAAGACCATGTTTAACTTTGCTTTTAATTTACTGTAGTAACTTTTTAAATAATTTAATGAAATCTTACAAATCATCTTTACAGTACCTAAATTATAAAGGTAACCTGCTTTAAAATAAAATAGTAGTAGTATAAAACAAGTATTAAAATTCTTCAAATGAATGAAACACACAAAAGGTTGAATTTATATTTTATTACCATCAATAATAATTGAACAGAGTATTGAATAATTCTTTGGAGGTAGTTAAGACAGCTTATTCAACATCAGAAATTTCATATAACTCCTGAAGTGTTTTGCAGTTACGTTCACTCAATACATTTTGTTCAACAGAAATAAACACTCTACATGTTGATTTTAAAGATCTTGAACATGCATATGCTGTGTCAGTAAGAAGGGCAGCAACACCACATGCATTTTGGAATTTGTTGTTGTTACAGTATGCACTTAGATCATCTAAAATGATTGTTGATGGGATATTTTGCCAATTTGGTAATGAGGCAACCCCTTCTAGGAGTGACTTTGAGTTAGGTGCGTAAAGGAAAATTATCATTTTCAAATAATGTCTGTCTACTTGGTTTAAGTCCTGGGACAACTGTGGTAGTTCATTCAACTCTTCAGGTAATATGAACAATACTTTTCCATTTTTGGCACATGCTATTGCTGTATCAAAGAGTATCTTACGATTTTGCACAGCATCTCTGAAATAAAACTCGCAAGTAATATTGCCTTCAGCCATTATTAATACCAGAATGCTGAGAACTTGTTATAACGAAATAATGTCACCTGTCGGACTCTCGAGTTTCCATGTTTGTATTGAGGGTAGAGTATGTTTTAAAGTCATAAATCAAAAGAAGAAGAGTGTATGTGTAAAACAAATTTGTTCCGTGAGGTATTTATAATTTATTACATAAATGGCTTGATTACAAAGACCTCAACTAAAATAATCTTGATGATAACTGTTTGAAGTTAATTTTCAAACATCAGAAAATCAAAACTTCAGCAAAATAAGAATTGTTTACAAAAACACAGGCCAATCCACTTATTTTTCTGTCTGTCTTTGAATTACAAAATTATGTTATTGTTTGATCCTGAAGTAATTCATTCTTATCGATTGCTTTAAGTAATCACAGCTACTAATCGACGATATTTACATTTTACGCCAAGACTAAATATCTTTTAGATTTTTTCTGAACGTTTATAAAAAACCTTTTATTTACTACACAGTACCACAGACCTTTAACCCGATATACCACAGACCATAGAGTAAAGTGATATACGTAACAGTATTATTCCATAATCATAGATATTATACATTATCCAGATAAAAACTTTATATTCAGAATTTAAAAAAAAAACCGCGCTATTGTCACTTACCAGTTACCATGAAGCTTTAGCTAGTAGGTCTACGAAGAACCACCCCAATCACGTATTACTCTCCGATTATACAATGGTAGGTATCAATACATGGTCAAACAAAAGTTATCAGGTAAATATAAGATATCAGTATTTAACTGATGTTCTATAATGTATCAACTAATATTTTTAACGAATTTGCTATGAAATATAGTTTAATCATCAACAAAGTGCCCTAATGTAAGAATCGGACGCTCATACTTCACCTTGAAGTTACGGTTCGCAAATCCTGTATCACCGATTTTTATTTTACAAATAGACACCATAAGTCCTAGCTGTAGAATTATACACAAACTTGAGATTATGAGGTAATAAGTTCCATTGCAACGTTCCAGCGGTTCGATACCCAAAAGTTGAATGCGAGCATACCTACTAATCTTGTATACCATACCAGATCAACAATAGATCAACATTCGCAGTCAATCTTTATGGTATTTGAGGGGCTTTTAAGGGAAATGAATACTTAAACAAACTTTTAAATTTAGTTTTTTTCAATGTTAGTGTTGATCTTTTGTTGTTGATTTTGTACTTTATACATTAAAAGTACGCTCATTTGGTTCTTAAAGAATGGAAAATAAATAATTCTTCAAGAGACAAATATTACGTTAAATTTTAATTTTCATTATTCATTAATAACGACACCAGTACGACCTGTATTGTTAACAGCTTATACTTCCGACACTATCAATATTTTTTTTTGTCTTAGCTGAATTGGCCGGTGTTTGGAATAAAAACAAGAAAATAGCGATTTGATAAGTTAGCCATACTTAAAATGAATATTAACCTAAAATTTAGATACAGACTTGAAAACATAATTAGTGTTAATTAAGCCTAAGCCATAACATATTACCAAAAAGTTTTTGTTGGTTAAAGGTACATCCCTTTTAAATAAAACTGGAATTTGACACTGGTAAATAAAGATTTATTATTAAATAAACAAAAATGATTTTATACAATGTTCATTCTCATGTTTACGATAGTGGAATACTTCACAACATTCTGTGTTTTAATGTGCGTTTGTTAACTAACAAAAGTATGTGCGTTTGTTAACTAACAAAAGTACCTAAGAAACACTCGTCCGCTAAATCAGTAAGCAGAAAACTCAAAAAAAAATAAACAAATTTATATTATTATAAATAACAATTTATTATTATTATTTATAATAATTTATTAACTCAATTAATTATTTTTTTTTAATTTGTTCCAGTAATGGAACAACGGAAAATATAAGTTCTATTTAATTAGTTATCTGAATCTTCCAAATCGCGAAGCACCATTCTAGACTGCGGGTGTTAAGTACTGAATTTGTTTACAATATGTTATAAAGTTAGACAGGTACAAAAAAAGTTAGGGGAAATTTAGGTAGGTATTTAATTAATCTCACGCACAAAAATTCTCAATTTTTCTCTTAGAATAGAATATCAAAACTTAATCGGTATTCACTAAACATGTTTATGAGATATATTCGTAAAGAGTGAACAACTTACATGCCGTTAACCCCTGAAACCACAATTCGTGCCGGTTTGCCGAACACAGAAGAAGTATGATGTTTGCAAATAATGGCAATATTTTAAGTCGAAACTCGAACGCTGCAAGTGATCAGTAGAAGATTTGCTTGCTTTCAATCGAGCTGTCGTTTTCGAGTATGGAAATATATATATAGGAATCTTATTTGCATTAAGTTAAAGCTCAAATTTGTCTACAATTAATTGCTCGAGCTTTTAACATAACGTTTGTAATATGAAAATCGTTTTTGCGACTCTGAAACGCGTGCCATCATGGACCTGATGATTGGTAATTTGACGATACAGAGTATATTACTAGAAAAAGACTCCTCTAAGGCCTTATTTGGACCCTACCAAATAAGCCGTCAAGCGATCCGTTGGCATCATGCTTTAAACGGTGCACGGTGAAGGAAAACATGTTGAGGAAACTGGCATGCCTTAGAGTTCTCCATTATGTTCTACAGCGTGTGAAGTCTGCCAATCCGCACTTGGCCAGCGTGGTAGCCTACGGCCTAAACTATTCTCATTCTGAGAGCAGACCCGTGCCGTTAGTATTTTAGGCCGTTTATGGGTGGATGATGATTATCATGAAACGTAGCAAAAATGAACTCGCATTATTATGCAAAAATCAATTAAATAACAACACTCATTAATACTAAGAAAACCCTTTATTTGGTAAATTTTTAGACGGGTTTATTATCATGATGTTATTAAGGTTGTTTCTTTTACCTCCTCTTATGACGACCTCTCTGGCGCAACGGTGAGCGCTGTGAATTTAAGTAGGAGGTTCGATTCCTGGCAGGGGTATTTTATAATTTCTGAAATTTCTCTGGTCTGATCGGCTTTGGCACCCTACCGACAAAGATGTGCCGCTAAGCGATTTAATGTTCTGGTACTATGTCGCGTAGAAACCGATTAGGAGTACGACTACCATACTCCCTAACAGGCCAGCCCGCTACCATCTTAGACTGCATCATCACTTGACACCAGGTGAGATTGCAGTCAAGGGCTAACTTGTAGTGGAATAAAAAAATGCTAATTTGATTTGCGCGGTACTGTTAGCTAAACGACGAAACTTCCGATTCCTTATTTATAGAAATATATTGTTTGCTGAGCTGAATTAATGTCAAAAGCTTATTCTATATTTACATAATATGTTTAACTATCGAACGATCATGTGGAATAATAGTGTTCTAATCTAATAGAAAACCATGTAAAAGGTCCAAGTTCCTTCATATATTATGTCACATTGTGTGTCAGGGGTTAAGACGAGTAAATTCCGTTAGTTTTAATCTAAAATGCGGTAATAGTCTAGTGGGAAAGGCTTCGGCTTCCTTTTCCGGGGGACCGAGTTTGATACCGGGCACTCACCGCACCTCTTAACTTTTCGCAGTTCTGTGCGTATTTAATATAGCCAATATCACTTGCTTTACTTGGTGAAGGAATACATCGTGAGGAAACCTGCATATCTGAGAGCTTTCATAACATTCACAAAGGTGTGGTGTGAAGTCTAGCAATTACTTGGACAGCGTGACCTAAACTTTTCTCATTCTGTTTCCTGCCACGTATAATTTGAGTACCTTCAAGGCTAGAGTGAATAGGCTTTTTCTAGGCAAGCGTGCTCCAACCTAGACTTCATCATTGCTTTCTAACAGCACGATTGTCGTCAAGCGCTGGCCTATCGTTAATATATAAAAAAAAAAACCTGAGAGGGGACCCATGCCGTGTGATGATGATATAAATTCTAAGTTTTCAAACTCTGAACTTAATTTATATTTTGGTAAAGCTACTTTATACTTTTCCAATTGTCAATGTAGATTTTGTTTCAAAGAGATTTTAAGTAAATGTGTACAAAGAATAATGGAAGTCCTGTTTAACTTAATAGTTAATAGCTCTATATGTTACCGCCGTTTGATGTCGGAATAGAATACAGTTGTCACCACCCCCTCCTCTGTCCGTGGGTATTGCACGAGGCCATTATTTGAACATAATTTTTATTAGTGTTTTTACCTACACTTGGAGGAATTATCAATTGTATAAATTTAAAATGCATATAAAAATTTTCGGAACCGACAGGATTTGAACCTGCGACTCTCTGGTAATCGCGGCCTGAGCGCTTTCTCCAATTAAGCTACGGCTCTCCTACCGTCGATGACGTAAATTCGATAATCCTGTCAGTTCCATCCCACAATGAGAAGGGGTTAAGACCGTAGTCCACCACGCTGGAACAGTGCGGATTGGTGGATTACACACTTGTGACAACCTGTTAAAGCGGCTAGGAAACTTTGTAATAGTGAAATTCATGTGACATAATATACGGATGGCCCCTCAGTATCAACTGTGAACCGGACCACACATTTCAGTAATTGTCAATACTTTTTATCTAAGTTGATCAGACTGAATTGTCAGTCACGATTGTCTGCACGAAAACAGTTATTAGGTGTGAAGTGATATTTGTCCTTACACGCGCTTTCGTCTTGGTGAGCAAACATCACATCAACCCAGTTAGATTGTCCATACCACTGTACTTGAGATGATATTTTCGACAAGTCACATTTACTTTAGAATAAATCTTTTTTTTAGTCACTTTAACAATACCACTGCCATAAAGACACACTAATGATATGGGAATATCCAATCCAGGCTGTCCAATCTTCACCTCCTGACGCACAAATAACAAGAGTCTTATTTAACTATTGGACCACATGTCCATTTTATATATCACCATGACCAAGCAGTTAATAATACAACACTGTTCACTCCTGAGCTTTACTCGCTTCAGTTATTGATTCATATTGTTCCTTGTCTAGTTCAGTCATCGTAAAACTGCCGTCCGGCAATAACAGCACCACCCGCCGTGTACCACCTGCAGTAAAGAAAACGAAATCAATATGTTGAATGAATGCACTTTTATTATACACCACATAAACATATAGAAAAACATAAATTAAATTTAACAAAAAGTATACAATTTGGCGGCCTTATCGCTACATAGCGATCTCTTCCAGGCAACCAAAGGCGTTAAAAACAGCTCATAATTAAATAAATAAGTAGGCATAATATAAGTACTTTTGAAACGTCAAGTCTGTCTGTTAGTAGTGACTACCACCTTTCAAAATTAAAAAAAAAACAAAATTCATTTATTTCAAGTAGGCCTAATATAAGCACTTTTGAAACGTCAAGTCTGTCTGTTTGTAGTGACTCTACCACCGGTTCGGAAGGCAGATTCTACCGAGAAGAAGCCGGCAAGAAACTCAGCAGTTGCTCTTATCCAACATCAACAATTTACATTTTACATTTGAACATTCATTTTTCTATCTTGTGAGAGCTGAAAGCGGAGCCGGATGCTTCCAAGCAACCTTGTCATTAGGAAATTAATCAATTGTATAGTAACCTCGCTGTAATAAATGTGTTTTTTTACAAATTCTTTAAACTTATGCATTGGCAGGTCCAAAATCACCTTAGGAATCATATTATAAAATTATACTCAATCCCACAAATGACTTCTGTGCCTTTCGTAGACGAACCGATAAGAAACCGGCAAGAAACTCAGCAGTTGCTCTTTTCCAACAATTTACATTTAAACATTATTTTTTTTATCATGTGAGAGACGAGAGTTAAGCGATGTTTAAGTATTTGCGTGCGTATGTGCACGCGCGTGCAGGTGTTAACGTACCGGGTGAAGGCAGGTCAGCCTGCACGAGTTGCGCGATGACCTGCGTGGCGTCCTCGCCGGGCTCGCCTTCCACCTGCACGGCGACCTGCTGCAACGCACCCGGCTCGCCACCCGGCATCAACTGCGCCAGCTGGGCCGGGTCGATCGAGAGCACGTCCTGGACACAGACAGACAAACAGACTCCTCATTAATATTAAAATGTTGACGACCTCACTGGCTTAGCGTTGAGCGTTGCGTTTTTATACTGGAGGTCCCAGGTTCGATTCCCGGCAGGGGCTTTTTGTAAAAATTTATTATTTTCATATTTACTCTAGTGAGAGGCTACGGCCGTGGCTTGTTACCATCCTACCGACAGATTCACGTGCCGTTAAGCGATTTACCATTCCGGAAACCGATATAGGTCCAATATAACTGCCATACTTCCTAACAGGTTAGCCCGCTACCATCTTAGACTACATCATCACTTACCATCAGGTGTGATTGCACTCAAGCGCTAACTTGTACTGTAATAAAAAAATAACCATTCTTTGAAACTGGCATGCCTCATAAAGTTCTCAAAGACGTATGAAGACCGGTTAGACTCTTCTCGTTCTGAGAACCGTGCCCTGCAGTTGACCGGTAATGTATTGATGATGATGCTGATCTGTCACTGCACAAACATAAGGCGGCCAGTACAGTCAATCTCGATCGCGATGTGCGATCAAAATCATAGATCGAGATGCAGATTGATCGTGGACAGAGTGGGTTGACCGTCAATCCACTTGACTGACTTTATACGGGTCACCTAACGCTGACTCAGACTATATCTCAGGAAACTGCGGTTGCTGTTTTCGGTAACGGCAACTCGACATAATCGCCGAATGCACCTTCCGGAGACAGCTAAAACTAGATTCAATCCTAGTTTCTAGTAACTTTCACGTTTAATACCGTGTCCGTTTTGCGACACAAAATTCTGAAATCATTTATAGGCCTAATTTATAAGCAATTTGTTGCCTATCGGTAAGTAAAACTCAATTTTATTGTTATTTAGTCGAAAAAAGATAGATTGAATATTCAATTTGTTCATATCTCAACTTTCAAGACAATCAGTTTTTCCTATTATAATAATTGTATACGACATACGTAAATGAATATTGAAAGTTACACAATTTTAATATTCAAGTAAACATAATGATTACTGAAAAACTCGAAAATCTTTTTAAAACTATAAGCTGTCGTATTACCTGTCCATCTTCTCTAGTTACATAAGTGACGCCTTCACCATCCCCATCAACGCCACCTTCCACTCCCTGAACGGATCCATCAACACCTTGAGTTGCCACCAATAGCGTCTGCAAATGAAATGTAGCTATTAGTAACAAAAAAATATTTAAATAAAATCTAATTTAACTTTAGAAAAGTTTCACTGAGATCATGCACTTAAAAATAAGCTGCCTAAGCTTCATTGTGTGCCTAAGTTTCTGTAAAAAAGAAAGCAGCATACCCGCTTATAAATAAAAAACGTGCTATTTAAAAAAAAAAAATGCAAATATAAATTTGAATCGTCGTTATTTTTAAATTAGGCATAAAATTGTTATTGTTACTATAAAGTATCTATTAAAAATTGTTAAGACAATCTTACGTAGAGAATCTTTGTTGCTCTTTACAGCATGTTATTTGGATGGTACTAGAGATAACTAAAGACTATCAATTTAAGTGTCCACGCCGCTCATATGCTAAAGTAACAATACGTTAGTTAACGCGGGTCAACCGCGGGGAATGGGAAGTTTAATTCTTTCTGATGGACACATAGCACAGTGCATCGTTACAAAGGTTTTAAAAAAAATTACGCAAAAATAATGAATATTTACGACAATGTACATTCAGATGCAATGCATTGATTCAATTCATATGCCGATACCGACAAAAAACTACTTCGATATTTTCAAATAAAGAGTCAATCGCTCTTAGCTTAGCACAGCCGCGTGTCTTAATATTGGTCGCGGTTTTTTTCTTTGTCTGGGAATGAAACTTTACTTACTTGTCCATCTTCGCGCGTGACGTACATAACGCCGTCGCTCTCCCCATCGGCCCCTTCTACAGCCCCCTCTACTCCTTCCGCTGCCACAAGTAACGTTTGGCCATCCTCATTTTCACCAGCAACCTACGGAACATCTTAAATTGTAATAAAAAGCATACACTTGTTACATGTACATAAAACAATTTTTACGAGACTACTTGTAAAGTAAGTTTTAAAAACATTAATAAAATCAAATGTGTTAAAAATAAAAATAAAATCTTTATGAAAGTACCTTTTTTTTAAGACTTTCTCGGAGATTGTCCAACCTTAGTTTAGAACCAAATCCCCCAACGGCTCTATATTACTTTTTGTTGATTTTTTTTAAGTACATGAAAGAGCGCCTCGCTGTGCACCTCTGTACTTTCTAAGGCGCCCTAGGGCTCCACGGCACCCAGGTTAGAAAGCCCTGATCTATATGTTTTCGCTCTTTTAAAAAATAAAAGTAAGAACTCTGTATGGCTCCGGAGGAGGTAAAATAGTTTGATCACTGACCTGGTACAAGACGCCATCTTCTCCGCGTATCATAATGGGCGGATGCGCAGAATGTAACTGTAGTCCCACTTCTTCACCGTCGTCTACGTCAACACCACTCTCCAATAGCTGTTTTACACTTGCCTCCACCTTCACCTCCGTCTGTGTATACACCATTTATAATTTATATTTATATTAATTCTATCATAATCAGAGTTAGGAATGGAATGCGAGATTTAAGATGAATTCATCATATCGACCCATTACCCGCCTACTACAGCGCACGGGTCTCCTACCACAGTGAGAAGGGGTTAAGGCCGTAGTACACCACGCTGACCCAGTGCGGATTGGGAACATTATGTAGAACTCTCAGGCATGCAGGTTCCCTCACGATGTTTTTCTACACCGTCGAAGCATGTGATATTTTTTAACTACTTAAAACGCACATTCATTAGAAAAGTTAGAGGCTGGGATTCCAACTCGGCCCCAGGAAAGTGAAGTCTAGCTCCTACTCACTGCGCTATCACCGCTTTAGATTACTTAACACGTGGCAAAGTGTCATAAAACGTGTTACATCCTTGCCAGCGTGTTTGTGCACTCATTCGTATTCAATTCGTTTTCATGATTCGAATGAACAGTGGCGTGCACTTCTTACATGCACAAAAGCGCTGCCTACCCTATCATTTTTATACAACTGGCAGCAGAGGAGGATTTTGTGATTTTATGGCATTTTAATGCTCCATGTTTACCCTGGTCCAAATTTCTGTGCACGCCACTGATTCCAAATAGCCTATATAATGATTGTGCGGTTTTTTGTGCACTAACTGGTGGTTTTTGGGTTTTTACACTGTTGAATTATGACGTAGCCGATCTCATTTCTCGGTACTTAAAATAAGCATATTGTACAGAGCAGTTTAAGTAGAGCAGGTAGGCCAACGAATGTACAAGAGAGGTGCTGACGACGATTGATTGCGGCACACATTATGAACAAAGTCTCTATCTACGAAATGTTTTAGGTAGACTCAAATAACGGATCAGTGCACAATTGTACATTCGTGAATTTCAGATCCATTTTTATGATTAAAGATTTTAAACTAAGATTTTCGTGGTTAATCAACATTTCTTAAGCATAGATCAACGGGTACATACCACGATAATATTTTGAATTTCGGAAGGACAAAAATTTCAATCGTGAGGACGGTTTTAAATTAGCAAGTGTGTGGAACCCAGTGGTAGAATTATGCAAACCAAGAAAGCATCGTACAGCTTCTCAATTTAAAAGTGACGTTGTCAGTGTAGTGTGTCGAAATGTTCGTGAAATACCGACAAAAAGAACACGAAAGCGGGTAGTCAGATTCTGCATGTGACATCCGACTTGACATCTCGTGCCTACGAAATCTAATTGGAGAGTTTGTTTAGATACAAGGTTGGTCCAAACTGTTTGAGCCTCTAGCAAAGATGTTTGTTTACACGTTTGTGTATTGATCAGTCACTGTGCAATTAATTAGAATGCTTTACACTATTCGATTGGTCTGCCAGTGTTAGCGACGGCAAAACAAGCCAATTCGGCCTTTTTCGCATTTACACCAACTAAAAGAAAAGCATTATACCAAACAATAACTATTCTGATCTGATATCTCCTATTTTGATTACACCAAATATAATGTCCTCGCAAAATATGTGACCTATTTGTTTTATTAGTGGTTAAACTTGTGAACGAATTTATTTATATACATTTATAATATTATCAGAATTTATAATATTATCAGACTTTTGGAGAATATTATATAAGAGTAAGATTTAATAAAATTTACTCACTCCATCCTCATCAGTCAACACTGGTAATGAAGGCTGGGCACCATCTCCCTGTATTAACATGCCTGTAGTACCACCCGGCGACATTTCAACCTACCAACAACGTATAATAAACCATTAGCATGAATTAAAAGTTAATGAAATGTATGATCTGTTTGCGTGAAAAGTTCAAATTCCACATAAGTCGAATAACAACCCCGCGCAAATTAAATTAGCATAATTTCTAGGACAATTCAAGTCATTTGCAGTTCTTACCGCGCGTCTATGGAATTCCCATCTGCACAATATTCTATGTGATAACCCATCCCGGAGTGTGTTCAAGTCGAGACTAAAACAGCACGATCAGGCTTCTCTATACAATTAGTTTAATAGAATGTCTTTTATTCTATATTTCGTATATATTTTTGTGTGTATTTATATATCATAAGAGACGTATTAAACTTTCATAAAAGACATGTTTCCTGTATACAAGACGTACTAAACTTGCTTAATAGACACAATTGCCAGTATCTCGGCCGAGTGCACGATTTGGAGTCAATTGAAATCGAGTGAAAATTGTTACTCAGCAAAATATGTATTCGATAAATTTTTAGGATTAATAAAATCTGACTTAGGTATCAGGTAAGGAATACATGAAATGTACCTTCATTAGCATTGTGCCGTGATGCGTTTCTGGAGGCGGCGTGGCGGGCGGCTGCGGTGGTGGCGTGGGCGGCGGGGTGGGTTCACCCTCCGCGCGCGCCAATCTTTGCCCCGTCAGCGGGCACAGAGTGAGCTCTCGGTCGGGGCTCGGGGAAGGCAAAGGACCGAGGTCGCGCGGGAATGGGTCTTCTACACCGTCCGATGAATCAGATGATGCTTCCCACTAAAGATTTCAAATTGCTATAATTACGCTGAATAAATAATCAGTGCTAGACGACGGTTATGGGTTTAATAAAGATGATGATGAACACTGAATAAGCCAGCGAACGGTGAAACTATACTATTTATAGGCTGAGAATGATCATGAAGAAAAGTGTGGAATCTGGTCCATTAAACTCATCCAGTTTTACTTGATCCTGAGGTTTGATAAATCAATCTGAGACCACATTGCTTGTGTTGATTAGAATTCAATTTCTTTAATGATATTTACCGATCACACTAATTTTGCAGGTGAATTCCGTCAGGATATACTTTCATGAACTCAATAACAATGAAAACACACAGTTTCCCTGACCGTTTCGACCAGGGTGGTGTCTCCAGTGGCGTGCCCTGTGGTCTCAATCAGGGTAACTATCAACAACTATTCGAATAGAGAACTTATATTAAAGGTACTTTGAAATCACTTATTGTAATAAAATACAAAAATCCAATACCTTATCGAACTCTATAGGAACAGATTTTTCACGGATGCGTACGATATTTCCGGCGGACGTCGCCACAGAGTAGCCTCGACCCCGCCCTCGCATGCCGCCCCCACCTCGCGGGGAAGACCCACGCAATAAACTGTCACCCTGTCAACATAAATAAAAATTTGGAAAATCCAAAAGTGCACGCCTCATAGCGGTCATTCATAGATTTATAAAATCCTTAAACAAAAACTCAAGTTTTTTAAAATGAAATAACAAATAAAATTAATATCTTTATGTCTCACGCGATTTTATGGGACGAAATTTACATTGCGCATGCGCGAATCTTGATTTTCCACATAGGTACTCTTGCATATAAAAAAAAATAGTTTTTGATAAATTATAATTAAACGACAGTACTTAGAACGCTGATATTAACTAGGAATCAGCACAGTGCATTACTTTATATAATACAAAAAAATATTCCCGTAAGATAATTTTTTCGTCCAATTTCTCTGCCACATACACGGATCCGTAAACACGGACGTCCAAGAATGATTAGTTTTATTATTATTTACTATATTGAACAAGGATAATTGCTTATAAAATATATATCATTTGTGATAGACAGATTATTTAACTTGATGTTAGTGCACTCATATTATCCTGTAAGTGTTATACTAATGAAAAAAACATCATTTAAGTTTTGAAAGACTGGGTTTTTTGACATGTCGAGAGTAGAGCAACCTCACGCTACGCTTATGAGGCGTGCAATTACCTTTTTTAATATTATTCTACTACAAGTTAGCCCTTGACTGCAATCTCAGCTGATGGTAATTGACGATGCAGTATTCCTCTTTGTTAAGAGGTTAACCTATGGTTTCTACACGGCATCATACCGAACGCTCAATCGCTTAGCGGCACGTCTTTGTCGTTAGGGTAACTAGCCACGGCCGAAGCCTCACAGCAGGCAAATGTATCTATATAAATATTTTGTTGTAATATTATCTAGGACCTTGTAATTTTTCTGTCGCCAAAGCCATTTGTGACCTATGTGACCTTCAATTTGAAAAAACTGCTGTCGTTTTGGTTGTCACAAAGTGATTTTTTCCATTTATGTCTCTTGCATTCTAGCATTGACTTTAGTAAAAAGTTGTGAAACGAACCCTAAATTGCTTGGCGGAAGTCATTGTCTGTAAGGTAGTAAATAGCAACGACTAAAGCCTGCTCCGAGACAAAAAAAAAGTATTTACTTGTGCCAGTTTCTTGTTGAGTATAGTGACAGGCGATTTTCCTTCACTCTGCTGACTGCTGCCGAAGGTCCGCTGTATCGTGCGTTGTATGATCTTCTGACCCGATGGGGTGATTATTGTCTTCTCAGTCACGTGCTGTCCACTCGAACCATACGATTTTCTTATCTGCATCAAAGTATTATTTTTAATTTTTATTCCACCACAAGGTAGTTAAGTAGTACAGTTTGTTGTTTGTTTGTTCGAAATCTTTATTGCACACACACATTTTATACAAATTAAACACAAATACATAAGAAACTTAGAAAATAAAATAGAGCATGCAAAGTCGGTCTTATCACTAAAGCGATCTCTTCCAGATAACCTTCGACGTAAGAAAAATAAAGGAACGGGTTGGTGCAGCAATTTTACAGTCTATGTTGGTAGCAGACTGAACTCTTAGTGGTATGGCAGTTGTATTACCCCTACTCGGTTTGACAGTGGCAATTTTTTTAATACTCTACAAGTTAGCCCTTGACTGCAAACTCACCTGGTGGTAAGTGATGATGCAGTCTAAGATATTTAACCTATTCATGTAATCGGTTTCTACGCAACATCATACCGGAACGCTAAATCGCTTAGCGGCACGTACGTCTTTGTCGGTAGGGTGGTAACCAGCCACAGCCGAAGCCTCCCACCATACGAAAAATATACAAACACTAATGATAAAAAAAACATACATAAACAATAAACAATTTTACTTCAAATCATATTTCTGTTGGTACCCACACTAGGCAAGCCTGTACTGTAACCTTTTTGAGTTACGTATACTTTTCTTTTGGGTACCGTAAGTTTTATTTACAATTAATTCAATACAAAGGTATACACTGCCGCATTTTCTTACCGGAGATTGTGTTGTGACAGACGACTGCTTCTTAGCTTCTTCAATTTTTTTCTGTAACAAAAAGATAAGCAAAACTATTGTCAATGAAGCTTTCATTTCGTTTGGTTTAATAACACCTTTTGTGACTTTACAAACTGCTAAAATTGAACACAATTACAATTAACCTAACCATCTAACACATATTATACCCACAAAGGAAGGTTGACTTCACAAAGGATTTATGTACTTATCACAGATGATATGCTGATCTCTAACGTATCTAATAAACAACGTGTAACAGAATTACGTAATAATATTGAAGGATGCATAAGTATATCTCATAAGAAGCACCCTGTAAAAATATTCATAATAAGCATATTTATTTTTCCATACAAAGGAATTCAAAACATTTTAAGTTTTTACTTATGACAACCCTATTGAAGATAAAAGACCGACACGCGCATAATACCTACGCTACTACCTATAAACTGGCAGAAGTAACATGATTTTAATTTTGCACGTGATGTTTGGGCTTTATCTGATTTCTTTCAGTAAAAACTATGGCTGTGGTTTGCTCAAAAACTATTAGGTTTAAAGTTTAACAGATAGGTCTCATAATGAACCTCTAACCTATGAAGTATTATTTTTGGTTTTCATTTATACTTTGTATATTATCTTCAAATCTAAATCTTTTTTAAAATGTGTAAAATGTGTCTATTGCTTACTTGTTTAGCTGCTAGAATTTGCTTTCTTATGATATCTTGGTCTATATTTAGACCCGGCCCCAATTTGCCGGGCGAGTCAATTTTCATTATACCAGAACTCTTTGACATTATGTACACACCTGGAACAAAGAAATGTTATCGTTGCAAAATTTCAGTCTAGTGGTATTCTAGTAATTAAAAACTACAAAGCAGTGCCGACGAATTTTTTTTAAGAACCAGCCCATTAGTGTGTCCTTCGGAATGCCGAACTCGCGTAAACAGAGATACAGTAGTTCGACGCCTTTGATCTCGTATAAAATGCCGACGTCGTAGGTTCCACGATTGCTCTAGCTAGTTGTGTTAGTGTAGGAGTTTCGTCGGTTCTTTATATGGCCATCCTTACTAACAACAAATACACGCACACACACAATCTCTTATGTATATGTATGTGTGTGTGTGTCGTCGTCGGCGTCCCGTACGCCCACGATTGCCCTGCGTAGGCTCCGTCAAACATCTATATGAGTTAGGTAGTATAATAACTCTGTGGTAGATACACGCATACACACACAACCTCTAATGTCAATCTCATGCAGTCTCAGCTGTTGGGGGTAAAAAAGTTAATATCTAGTAGGTCCCTTATTTACGAGGCCCCCGCATTTACCGCACGATTACTCTGTCTAAAGGGCTTCGTCGAACCTCTAAATGACTATGCTTACTCTGCGGTAAATACACGGAAACACACAATCCCTATGTCAAACTCATGCAATCTTAACTTTTGTAGGTAAAATATATATATAATACAAAAAGTATTTACCAGTACTCAGATTTGGCATATGCTTGGGGTCCACTTTGATTACACCTTTAATGTTCGGCATTCCTTTACCTCCTAAGCCCAGCGATTTCACCAGCTCTGGGTCAATGTTTGACTTTGGTGATTGTTGCCCGTTCATTATTCTCTTCTCTGTTACTAGATAAATAAACAAATAACTATGTTACAATTCTGTAATTTATGACATAGTTTTTATGTATTTTAATGATACTTACCTTCGGAAACGGAGTTCACAGGTTTGCTATCCGCTAAAAAAATATATAAATTAATTAAAACATATCATCACCAACTACCATTGCGTAATGAGGTACTACACTTAATTAATTTTATCTTAATTCTGTAATCCATGTTTTGTTTACTTATATACTTTTATGTATAATACCATTGGCATGGGCCTCATAAGAAGGCTTAGAGTCACTCATCGGGCAATGGAAAGAGCTATGTTAGGAGTATCTCTATGTGATCAAATCAGAAATGAAGAGATCCGTAGAAGAACTAGATTTACCGACATAGCTCAACGAGTCGCGAAGCTGAAGTGGAAATAGGCAGAAAACTTAGCTCGGAGAACCATTGGACGTTGGGGTTCCAAGGTGTTAGAGTGGCAACCCCGCACCGGTAAGCGCAGCGTTGGTCGACCTCCAACCAGATGGACAGACGACATCAAACGAGTCGTGGGGAGCCGCTGGATACAAGCGGCCCAGAATCGTGGAGTTTGGAACTCCCTACAAAATACCTATGTCCAGCAGTGGACGTCAGTCGGTTGATTTGATGACGATAACACCAGTATTAATACGTATGATAGATTTGCACTCTGCAAATCTATCATACGTATTAATTATTAATGATGACGACTACCGTGTAGAAGTAAAATATCAAATAAAAACAAACCTTTACAGTTGATCAACCTAATGAAAAATTACGCAAAAACATCGACGAAGCTTTCTTCTTGTTCTTGAACTGCTCCAAGAAGAACAACAAATATATTCCGATTATGCTTGCCGCTAGAAATAGCAGCACTTACTTGGTTGGAAGTTGTTTTATCCTCTTCTGGGTATATTGTGTTCCTTAGTAAGATGCAACGTTAACCTAATAGCTGCATTAAAATTAAAAAATGGATTTTATAATGATGTTTAAAATGGAATACCATTAGTAGAATCCGCGTCAGAGTAATCTTCATCACTGGAGACTTCACGTTTTATCCTTTTGCTGGCGGGTTCGTCCTCGCCACCACACCACGCCTTCACCTGGTCTAATGCGCGCGCCTTACTAGTGCGTTGAAGCCGCCTATGATAAGAACATTAAAAAAAGATCAGCAGAGTGAAAACTAAATGCACATACATGCACATACACGTGTACAAGTTTACATATAGCTCATGTAAAGCGTTCGGAGACGATGACGCGAGTTTCACGCTTTTTGTTCACCCAAAAAGTTCACATGTAACTCTTACTTTTATATACATATAGCTCATGTAAAGCGTTCGGTTACGATGACGCGAGTATCACGCTTTTTGTTCACCCAAAAAGTGCCTCAATGCCTAAAGAAATTTTTATATAAAAAGTAACGAAACCAGAACCAGTAACGAATATTTCAAGTAAATTTTTACAAAAAAATAATATACATAATACCGATCTCCTGCGACATGTTTTAATAAAAAGTGTAAAAGAAAATTAAATATAGCGAGTAACGGAAAAATGTGACTTAGAAATGAAGAAAGATGGCGCGTAACAGAAAAACGTTAAATTTATTTTAACGATCCAATGCTGTTGGATCGTTAAAATAAATTTAACGTTTCATCATTGGATCGACGCCATGGAATTCATTTCAACAGCCACGGCCACTCTGCCAAGAGTGCAAGACTAAGAAGATACGTCGATAAAGAAAGTTCACTTAAATAATAAGCTTAACATTTTAAACTTAAAACGTTCATTATAGTGGGAGTTTTCATCACCTCCCTGGCGTAGCGATGAGGGCTGTGGATCTTTCAGTGGGAACCCGATTTCCGGGGAATTTGTAATTTTATTTGTCTTGTCTGGTTTAGTGGAGGCTTCTGACAAGACGTACGAATCTATTCGCTGCTAAGCGAATTAGCGTTCGGGTACAATGTCGCGTTTGGGTTTAATATCACTGCCATTCCTCTAACAGATTACCCCGTTACCATCTTAGACTGCATCATAATTTACCAGCACGTAAAATTTTAGTCAAGGGAGTTCGAAACACAACGGCTCCCTAAGACTGTTGTCATCTGTTGACTTAGAAAGGGTCTAACAATTCTGCGTTTTATTTTTGGGTCGATCATCATATTATTTAACTAGAGGTGTGCCGGTTACTGGGCCGGGTTACCGGGCTAACCTCATAGGGACTATGGTAGTCATACCCCTAATAGGGTTCTACGCGACATCGCACGGGAACACTTAATCGCTTAGCGGCACATCTTTGTCGGTAGGGTGGTAACTAGCCACGGCCAAAGCTGCCCACCGGACCAGACCAAAGAAATTTCAGAAATTATAAATTCTCAAATTAGCTCTGCAGGGAATTGAACCCGGGACCTCCTACTTAAATTCACAGCGCTCACCGTTGCGCCAGGAAGTCGAATTTGATCCCATCACAAGTTAGTGCTAGAGTTATTAGTTACCTATCCGCTAATAGTATTATATAAACGAATACAATATTATTAACGGTCGTTCGCATTTGGGTCTACTTTTTCTTAGAAATTTTAAAGAGCAACAATATTCTGGCGTAACTTTAACCGTTTACGCATCGCACGCATCGGAAGCTCCAAGAAATATTTTTAACATTTTTCAACGTTTTTCATTGATGCTCAAGCGGAGCGGACCTATTGAATTCTAATGTAGCATAATATCCTCCTTCTTCCTTTAAATGTACTATCCGACACAAAAAGATCTTTCCAATTCGAACCAATAGTTGCTAAGATGGGCGCGTTCAACCAATCAAACTGTTCAGCTTTATAATATTAGTTTAGATTGTGACTCGATAATTTCATTTTTATCCTTACCCTGTAGGAGTCAGTGCTGGTTTGCTCTCAGACTTCTTCACTATTTGTTTGACCACCTGTGGTTGCGGCGTACTAATTTGCTTCACCTTATAAAAAGCAAAAAAAAAAGTTATTATGTGACAGTATTTGCACATATGGGATGGAAAGAAATGAATAAACTTGTGGTGACAGATGACAATACATTTATCACCAACCCTCCCCTTACCGCGGGTGTAGGGAGATGCGACTTAGGGTATTATAGAACGTGTAAATTAAAACCGAAATAATACTTCAGAGGTTTTAGAGGTACATTATATACTATCTCTGAGAGTTATCCACTGTCATATCTTTCAGTAACCCACTGTCATATTTTTTACTGAAGAAATCAGATACAGCACTAACATCACATGCAAAATTAAAATCAAGTGACTCCCGTCACTTTATTAGGTACGCGTCGCTTAGCGTACGTACTATGTACGTGTCGGTCTCTTATCTTCAATAGGGTTGCCACAAGTTAATACTTAGAATGTTTTGAATTAGTCTGCATCGAAAAAAAATATGCTTCTTTTGATTGAATATTTTTACAGGGTGATTCCTTATGAAATATACTTATGCACCCTTCAACAGTATTTTGTAATTCCGTTACACGTTGTATAACAGAGTAGAGATAGAAGCGTCATCTGTGCAACTACTACCATCATATTTTTAAACTAAAACATATATTTTTAAACCTAGTTTTAAAAATAATGTTTAAATACAATTGTTATCAAAAATGTTTCTCGACCCACCACCTTAAAAATAACGGATCTTAGAATATAACCGACTAGGAAATAAAAGAGCCTATCTAAAAAACCGAAAGAATCGTTCACCATAAAGAAAAACGAATCATACCTGTACCGGATGTTGCTGTTGCTGTTGCTGTTGCGCGCGCAACGCTTTGAGTTCCTTCTGCCGCGCCAACTGCTTCTCAAACGCCTCCAACAAATGCTTGCACGTCTCCATATTCTCCACCGGCTCCCATGTGTTTTGCTCACTATTTCCAAAGCGCGTTTAAAAATTATTATATAAAATTTGTTACAAAATTCCTTGGAAAGTGTTTGTTTTCCTGGGATAAAAAGTAGCTTATGTTACTCATCGTCTTTTCAACTAACTCGAAGCCAAAAACCAAGTCGATTGGTGGCTTTGTTAGGACGCGATGGAAGGACGGACAAAAAATCAAACACAGTTTAGCATTTATAATAAAAGTAGATATAACATATACAAGTGAATTACCATGTATCTGATTATAGTTTAGAGACTGATCTTAGATAGAAAAATAGCATTAGAATAAATAAAATTTTCTTTTGATATTCAACTGAATACTTGCTTATTGATACTGAGAATTCTTTAACAGAAAGTACAATACCTAACAATTTTGAGGCCCGACCGGCAGGGTGATTATGTATCTCGCGACAGGTTTGCGTCAGGCGTAAATCTTGCAATCACTGCTGTCAAACGTCACTTTTCCATACAATAAAAAAACAAAAGTGCACCCTGCCGGTATTCGAAACCATGACCCCGAGATCCGTAGTTGAAAATGAAACGAGGCGATCGGAACACTCGTTGTAGTTATAATTAAACGAATGCATTTATCGCCATTACCCCAAAATAATGGAAAAAATTATGTATAAACACTAAGTAGACAACATGAATAAAGTTTTTTTTAAATTTAAACCAATAATTTACTCACTGTGGATAGCCCTCCCACTTGAGTAAGTATTCGTAGTGCTTGCGTCTTGGGTTGAAACGCTTGGCGAGTATCTTCTCGACAACATACTCGCCCGCCTCCGCGCCTGTCCCGCCCTCGCGCTCGGAACGACGCGCTATCCTGTCTTCAGGCGGCACGCGTTCTTGGGCATTTCGCACAGAGTCCGTTGATAAATCCTTCGAAAAAGGAAACCGAATAAAGCTCAATCTTACCCGTTTGTTATAAAAATCAGTGTAATACAACAGCTTGAAAACAGTTATAATGTAGAATTAATAATGTAACAATTCTGTTCAACAAATTAAGAAAAAGCTAACCTGATTGCCAGCTCAAATAGTAATTACCAAGCGTTTCTATCATCATCGATCTATGGAACTATGACAAGCAGTCTATCATCTATGAGGATACATACACAGACAAACTAACCTTTTTAGTGACAGTAGTAGATAATGGCAACTTATTTACAAGGATCTTCATGGCTGGGCTAGCTTTAACTTCATCACTTTCTTCACCTGATGGTTGTGTCTCAATATCTTCCTGTAAAATTTATTATTTATTCAAAATCAAGCCTTAGTTCTTAATCATCAGTCTCTATAATGTTTATGAAAAATACTATATGTTAAAAATGTTTAAAATACATATAAAAATTCGAGCAGTTCCCATAATTACAAAATTATTATCTTATTATCATTTGAATATAAATGCATTAAACAATTAATATCTTTGATGTTTCTTCTGAATGTTGGGTATAAACACTAAAATCAAAATATTAAATGTATTCTAAATGTAACATAATGCAAGTAAACTAACTATTTTATTCAATTTTCGTGGTCTGCCTCTTCTTCTGACTTGAGTTTCTGCTGGTGTCTGCACTGGAACCAGTTGATCTTCAGCCTTAAGCTCCATCTGAATATTATTATAAACTTTGGAACAACAAGAAACTTTAAGCAATTTGTTTTCTTCTGTTGTTATGGATGATATTTATCATAAGCATACAGAGCCACACCAACACATAGCTAGATAAAACTATCTTTAAACATGAACATAATTATAAAGGGCAAGCCAGAATTGCATTCTTGTAAAAAAGCCATAACTGCATATTTAAAGAGTTTATCATATGACGATACTGAAAACCTACTTACTATTTTAAAATAAAAAGGGCACCCATTTTCTGTTAAAATTTAATTTATTTACTAACAACTTTATTTACAAAGTACCCTTAATACACATTCATTCTCATTAATGAATACAGCAATACACACCCTCTCTTCACTCCATCACACACACACACACACACAAACAACAGACATACACCTTCATATTTATAAATTTTTTATAGAGAGGAACAAGTAGTATATAACATATTTATAATCAACCATTTACAAAAATTATAAATCAATTAGCCCGTTAGTATATTCCTATTATTATTAAGTAATTATAACTGCATGTTTAATATTTGAGCTAAAAATAATCAAAAACCCTAGGGGGTAAAGGCACTGAAGCTGAAATACAAGGTTTCTTAGTTTAGCTTCAGAAGCTTGTAGTAATATAATTTTTTAAGATTTCATGGATGCCCCATCCTATAAAATAAGAAATGTTTTTACTATATTGTTTAGACTTAAGATTTTTGGAAATAAATATTATTATTATTATTATTATTCTTAGCAGCGTCCAAGTTTGCATCCTGCTTGCAACCAATCTTTATTTTTGTATATATAATTTTTGGTTGCTGGTCATAATACCATACATTTATATATATACTGTACCACCTACCCAGCATCCGTAGCATTTTCTTCAAAAGATAGCCGAAAATGTTACTTACAACTTTAGCATGTGCAAACTTAGAGAGAGCTTGCACATTAGCCCCAGCAGTTATCCAGGCAGTCCTTTGTGCTTCAGGCATGCGGCACCATTGCTGGTACAGCTTCCAGCTGTTGTCTGCATTTGAAGTGGACCCATCACGCACTGATGAACATTTCCACAATAGGAATGCCCACACTTGAGCCTTACTTTCATTCTGTATGACATACAAAAACTCAAACTAAAATTAAAGCACTAAACATATCAAAATCCAGTCCTCCACTAAGAGTATGGGTCCCGTCTTAAAATGCTTGAAATCATTAGGGAGAATTTTTATGAAAGTATTATATGGTGAGAGGACTATGTGTTGCACACACAAGGTACACTAACTACCCACAGCCTGTTAAAATTAATTTATCTAATATATTTAATCAACTTGTGCGGTAATGTTGAGTCAGAAACAGATTCAGAAACTTTGAATCAGGGTCTAAAAAAAACACTGCATATACTATTCCTGCAAAATGCCTTAAGTACTTAGTAGTCTTTTTGGCATACATAATTCAATATTACTCACACTATCTCTTACAGGTGACTTTCCAGTACAACTGCCACCATCTTTATGCTCTTTGAATTCATCAACAAAATGAAAAGCAGAATGACACTGGCCACAAACATGGACATCCAATGTTGCCATTTCTTCATGTGCCTCTATAAAAAGGAAAAACAATCAAAATTTACATGTTTCCAATATAATATTTGTGGTGTAAAAAGAACTTACACTATACTTTTGTCTGGTTTTAGTGGTAAATTAAGCTTCCTTGTATATATAAAGAATATTTAATTTGTGCACACATTTCTAACAATGGAGTCCTGAATAAACAGGACATGCTTCAAGTGATTCCTCACAGTCTCATGTTAGTATCACATCTTGGAAAATTTATTGTTTAAAATATTACCATAGTCTACTAGGGGAGATTGACTGACTTTACAATTCTAAGAGGATAGGACATTTAAACCTAGAGATCTTCAAACAAATGCATTCCCAAGGATGATTGAAGACTGGGCTAAACAAAAAGCCCATCTTAACTTTGAAGAGGACATATTGTGCTGACCACACATAACATGGGTTAAGAGCAAGGCGTTAATTGTATAAATAAATAATTAGGACTTTAAACTGATTATAATTTAAAGGTTAATTTTCATTATAACTAAGTCAACTGGACACAAATATAAGCAGAATTGACTTTTTTTATAAACAGTAACAGATCCTAAAAATTTGGCTTCCTACGCACAACTTGCTTCAAGAAACCTAAAGAAAACCAGATTTTGCTGTGATTTAAAAATTGTGTTACTCATCCAATGTTTAAGTTGGTCTCTGCACCAAGAGAGATGTGCCTGCTTGGAAGCAGGCACATCTCTCACAAGATAGAAAATTTATTATATATTATATTTTTTCATAGTAAACTGTAAAATGATGTTGAAAGAAAGCAATCTGTTGATTTTCTTGCCAGCTCTTCTTGGTGGAATCTGCCATCCGAACCTGTGGTAGAGTCACTACAAACACTGACTTGATGTTTCAAAAGTGTGTATAAACTGGGCCTACTTGAAATAAATGAATGAATAACTGGAACTCATCTCCCCACTGCTTCAATGTATTGCTAGAAAATTGGGTGCTAACTTTAGATTTCTGTAAATCCTTAATTGTTAATTGAATGAAATAGAAAATTAAACCACACCCTGCATATTGATTATGAAAGGCAGAACTTTCAAGATATGCCCATCCATGGTAAGGCGTACTGAGCACCCCAAGTTTTAAGCACAAAAATAGTCTTAATTAATACCTTTCAAAGCTGTAGGATTTTTAGTAAGTTCATCCGGATTGCCCGCAGGTATTTCCTCAGCAGAAGTAGATTCTCCTTCTTCCATGGTAGTCATTTTCACTTTATTCACCTAAAAGCCACAGGGGTATTTAATATTATCGCTGTTCTCATATCTGTAACTTCATAACCTTTACATAGGTGAAGAATTCCCGCCAAGTGGCTAAACCATAATTATCGAGTACACTCACTTTAAAACTATACTATTATATATTCATGAAAAAGATTCCTATTATATAAACCTGGCTGGCTTTTAAAATTGTTCTAAAAAAGCCGATTTTTTAACGTTCAAACAATTATAAACACTCATATCATTCAAATCGACGCTTGTTGGCTTTCATTAATCTCATTGCAAAGCGTTGGCTGGATTACGTTTATTATAATTTGTATTTTAACACAAAAACAAGATTTTTATTTACTTTTGATTTGAAATTTATGCACTTTTAGACTTACCAAAACAATGTCAAACTATATTTTTTTTAAAAGGTACTTTAAAAATATTAACCCTGAAGAACATACGCAAAACGGAACAACCAAGGCAAGCATCGAAATATTTATGGAGCACAAAAAGCGTTGCCGACGCATCGACACTGTCCTATAATAATGGCCGACAAACTGTGTTCTCTAAGTCAACGTGTTAAAAAAGTAACCAATGGCAAGAATCATAAAACTGCTATCCGACCAATCACAAATTATTTGTTAAACGACATAACGTAACAGACTTACTAACTTTGTATTGTCGACATTATTCGCCGAAAGATGTTTTATGTCGACGAATCTAATCGACAAGTTTATTTAATACAATTTATCCTAAAAGTTAATATTTAACACCAATACCTAATCGTAAGGTGTTCTTTTTTATTAGTTTTATTGAAATTAAATACAGCTTTGAGCTTAGATATGAAAATCACCATACCTGTCCTAATTTGTTAGCTAAATGCTGCTATCGGCGATTTTATATCGCTATCTGCTGTGCTTAGAACTAGACTAGAGATTTTTTGGATCTGACTTTGCTGACTGCTGTCCTTGGAAGGCTTACTCAAATTTAGCATGGAGATAGACTTGTGTCAGGCACTTAACTTTGCCTCATTTTACGAATTAGGTAACAATTTATTAAGTGAAATCAAAGTACTGCCTAGGTTTAAGCCCATAAGACCCATAACGCTGCTCTGATGCTGGTTGGAGAGCTTATGCAATTGTCGGTTAATAGCTGCAGCAGAAATATATTTTTTACGTAGCAGGTATTACTACATTCTTTGACGTCGTTGGATTTTTTGTTTATATCCTAAATATGACCTAAACTGAAATCACCGAATGCTTTTTATAATTAGGCATTACTCGAATACGAAAGGACCTATTGATATTTCCGGAAAGCCGGAAAGTTCAAAAGTGCGACCCAAAAAACAATCAGTCGAAAAATGCATCTATTCGCTTATCATAATCTAAAGCATTAAAATGTATGTATGTTCAAACATACATACATTTTAATGCTTTCAATTTTTTGTTCAAACATCTTAGTTCTTAGACTGTTACAATCAACGGTTGTAAAAATGGGTGTTGAACTCTACTGTTAGTACGATCAGTGCTCTTATTTAGTACATATTTAGTACCTAACTTTTCTGACAGTTACAAACAGATGACGACCTGCGATCTTTCTAAAGAACTAGCAATTAATTATAATCTGTTCCTGTAAATTATGCGTTTTGTACACTAATCGTGGGACTTACTGTTAAAATCATTGAATTAATATGTTACTATCTTATAATTATAAGTTCTGTGATCATAATCATTGATTTAATATGTTCTGTATCAGAACTTAATTAGCAGTGTCAGGCAACTATGCTTTACCACAATATCTTATATGCCTGCAGACATAACTCTTTATATAACCATATTTAAACAACCTAAATGGAACGTACCTTTTAAATTTTAATGTGCCTAATTTAAAAAAAACTTGGGACTTTCAACCCCATTTAATTTCTTTAGGGGTAGATTTTCTAAATCGTAGTTTAGCTATAGGCCTTTACCTGCCTTGGAATAGGCATAATGACTAATTTTGAAAAACTGAAATTAAAGGATTGTATAAATTGTAAATTATATTTAAAAAAAATATTTACCGCAATAACGCTCACTGCACTCGTGACGTCATAGTACAGGTAAACTATAGTCGTAAAAATGTAATAGGCCCGTTTTGACATTTGTCATCGCGACGTAACTAGTTATGGACCATAAGACTCTGTACTCGATACTCACGATAAATCAATTCAAATTATTTATGTATAATAAAAATTATTGTAAAGTGTTCGTTCGTTCAAAGTATTCCTTTAACTTCACAACCAATACGCGTGACTGGCTGTTGATTATACGTCCACTTTTCAACATGTTGAAACAGAGTTAGTACTATAAGTATAACAACAAACACAAAAATCGAGTCAAATCACTATGTTTAAATTAATGTCCAAAATAGAAGAGCCATAGTTAACGTAATAGTAAACAATATATATCAAACTTAAACGAGCGCACAGTCAACTTTACAAGATGAGGAACGAAAAACTGCGCAGTGCGCGCGGGGACGCTTCAGTCATGTGGCGCTTGGTCAGATACATAATCTCAGACTCATTATTTAGAACCCATTTTGAGAACCAAGCTCATTCTTTGCAGTAAAGATAACTACACAATATTTAATTTCGATATTCAGTAAAAAAATGGTTACAGCTCTAGTATAAAAAAAAAAAGACTGAGAACGTAACTGTTTTCGGAACGTTTCGCAACAATTATAAATTGCATGCTACTATGAAGTAAGCGCAAAAAGAATACTCGCGATATATTCTTTCATATTATTTAACGTCCCAAAAAAATTTACGTATTTTTTAAAACACTGTATGTAATTGATTTTTATTTTTTTGTTTCTTTCAGTTTCGTTCCAAGTTACATTCTATGGTCTTGCACAAATGTCAAAACGGGCCTATTACATTTTTCCGACTATAGTAGGTAGTCAAAATTATTCCTTGTTCTATAGCTATACAAATTACTTGATATAAGCTAGAATAGAAGCTAAATAGATTTTTGAAGTTCGAACTGTACAAAATAATGTTAATATAACGTAACGTCATAATTTTGAATTCGGCGTTTCATCTGTCATGGAGCCGATCGCTAGATTATGCAGTTTTATTTATTGAAAATAAATACCAATCTTACTTCGAATACGAATAAAAATATGTTTTATCATAATATGTTAATCATATTATGTAATTAGATTAATACCTTCAACATTTTAGAGATTCTTTGTTACTGTCATTATGCATATTCCCATCAATGAAACAATCAGCCACACAACAGACAAAAATATTAATATTTATTTTTTATTGGTCCTTATATTATACTAGTGTTCGGTATAGTGGATAGGTATTGTATAAACAGAATTAAGAACATACGGAAACCGTGTACACGACTAATATTGAAGAGTCAACCAAAACCACTCCACTTTAGATTAGTTTCTCGATAAAACGGTTAGTCTCTTCAGACCACTTAGCAGTTGACAGTAATTATTTTACCTCTAATTTTCTAGGCTTTCACCAAAAAAATCCTTAGTTTAATTACATGGTAAACGTATGCGAATATAGGGCTTATATTTTGACTAAGGTGTTTAGTTTGTGAATTTAGGCCTTTTAGAGTCTGAGCAAGAAGCTTGGCTCTAAATTAAATCTGATAACTTTTGACAGTTTTAATCATATGGTCTCGTCGTCGTCTTGCCAAAATTTTATATGGAAATGTTTTTAGGCTAAAACTTTTATTTTTTTCATTTATTACTTTTTTAAATTATTTATAATAAAAATAGGGACTCCCCTCTTTCAATTATCAGAACTCTAACTAAATTGTTAGACCTCTAGCGACAAAATTGCGGAAGTCTCATATAAATTCAGTTTATGGGATTGGGGGATAAAAGTTACAAGGTTTATAATTTGTGTACTAATACTAGCTTACATTCAGCTTTCTCTAGGACATTAGGAAATACTCTACGTATTTGGATGATCATCAGTGAGTCAATTTCGAAAGAATGGTTTTTTTAGATATCAGTATAATCTAAAATTTAGAAACATATTCATTCTAAAACTCCATAATATATGTTTAATAAGTCCGCTATTAACAACATATCCGAAGAATTTTTTATCTGGTATAAACCAAACCCAAGTTATAAGGCTTCTAATAGACGAAAAAGAAAAAGTAGGCAGTGGCTGTTGGCGAGGGCACTACCGTGTCCCCAGATAAATGGAAATAATGTGTATTGATTTTATTGATTGGTTATGTTGGCATTGTGTTCTGCTGCTAAGTCGAATTTTTTTCCAAAAAAAACCACTCGTACCATCGATTGTTAAACCGATAGTACAATCAGTAGTGATGTGAAAAAAATAGAACCCTATTCCTATCGAATACGTTTTAATAATAATCCATTTTAAGCAGTTAAGTAAATTAGTCATTCTGAGATGAAGACCAAAATGAGTAAAATAAAAAACGCAAATTTTTGCATTTTGAAAGAAGTAGCGCACTGAAAGCGTAGTAGTATGGGCTTCAACCTCCCTTTCCGAGTTTGATTCCCGGCATGCACCTCAAACTTTTTTTATTCCACTAAGTTAGCCCTTGAGTGCAATCTCATCTCCGAGTAAGCGATGATGCAGTTTAAGATGGTAACGTGCTAACCTGGTAATGGCGGTAATTCCCGATCATGGTCAAACTCTGGAACTCCCACCGAAAAAACCACAGCGCTCACCATTACGCCAGTAAGGGAATTGTTTAAAACGAGACTTTTCATAACACAAAACTTTTTGTCAAAACTTTGAAATTGTGTTTCTTAAAGTGAAGTTTCGAAGAGTTTTGAATAATAAACGACATATATCCCAAATGTCAGTAAAAAGTACAGTTTGTTGACTCTATCTAGTGAATGTTTGATTTAAATGAATCAACTAAAATGTTCTAAAAGACACAGAAGGAGTGCCATCATAGGTGCACAGATGGCAATAATGTTATATTATTGAGATAGTATTATTTGGCAGCTCACGTTCCGGGCTCCGGGCAAGACAAAAGTTAATGTCGGGGAGTTTCAGATGAAAAATCGGTAATAATTTATTATCATTATACAAAGCCATTATTAATCGATTAATTCGATAATCGATTATTTTTTCACATCCCTTTTCAGTACGAGATAGCAGACCAGGTGCAACACTATTTGACGCATCGTGGGACGCTCTAATTCGCGCTGTTAGTTATTATTTCGTATTTGTTTCCTAGTATTATTAGCAGGTACGTGAATAATAATTGTTTTCTAATTTTAAAGGAATCTTCTGATTTTAACCGACAATTACAATGTTATAGTTTCAGGCAATGTCGGGCATAGCAAGTGCACGTTTAGCCGAGGAGAGAAAAGCTTGGCGCAAGGACCATCCCTTTGTAAGTGTCATGTCTATGAAACCATGATTGTTAGTTCGAGTTTTCTATTTCTACAGTTCAGTTTACATGTCCTGTTTTTTTATTTCAGGGTTTCGTCGCCAGACCTATGAAAAATCCTGATGGATCACTGAATCTCATGACTTGGGAATGCGCAATTCCTGGCAAAAAGGGGGTTAGTGTAATATTTTTTATACTCATCAAACAATTAAGTTGAGTGTTTACGATCTTATTTTTATATATTTGACCCATCAACCAGTCAAGTTCTTTCTAAGTATATTTATTCTTCACTCAATTTTATCAACATTTTATTTAAATATTTATAATTTAAAATAACAAAGAATTCGTATACTCACCTACCTACCTAGCTTTATGTTCTGTTGTTATATTTACAAACATAAATCATGCCAAAACATAGCATTTAAGTTGTAGTGCATGACTAAAATCTTAATCCTCTAATTTCCTTAATAGCTGGTGATACAACACTTTATCTTTTTATCTTATGCTATCTATTATCAGAAATTGGACATTGGAAAGAAGAAGCAAAATCACACATTGCATTGCATCTGATCAATGTGTACATAGCAGTGAGTAGTGATGGTGATAACTACAATCGTAAACTTAAAACTAAAGCTATGAGGGTTTCAAACACACCCTGGTCTAAGTAGAAGCCCACAACAAACTTAGCCAGGTGTTATAAACTGAGCCAGTAACCTTGTACCAAGCTCAAAATCAGTTGTTCATGGAGTACTGCAGCCATTTATAGGATGACTTTGCCAAGTAACAGCTTGATGCTTTGGATTCGGTTAATTGCTGTGCTAAGTGACTCATTGGCAACAACCTTTTAGTCAGTAGACTTTAAAGTCTTGAACACCAGTGCAAGGTGGCCTGTCTAGCTGTATTCTACAAGATACATTTTGGAGAGTGTGAGCAGGAGCTATTCAATTTGGCTAAACTATCTCCTTTCTTCCATCAAATTGCGAGGCACCGAAAGAATCTGCACCATTACAGTGTTGAAATACCATCAACACATACTACAAAGCATTTTGCTTCTTGCTTTCTGATCCACACTGCAAAGGCCTAGAATGCCCTACCATCTTCCATCTTCCCTGATACCTATAATCTGGGTACCTTAAAATCAAAAATGATTAGACATCTTCTAGGCAAGCACGCCCCATTTTAGGCTGCATCATCAATTATCAACAGGTGTGATGCAGTCTAGCACTTTTTTATATATTTAAAAAAAAAAAGTCAACATTTTGTACCCATGCAAGTGCCTTTCAATGTTTATTAGTTAGGTTAGGTAGTAGTGTTGCCTTAGTAACACTAAATAAAACTCATAATTCGGGAGTTACAATCTTGTATGGAAAACTGCAACCTGGCCCACTGACTGGAAAGAGTCCCTGGTTGTCCCAATACACAAAAAAAACCCAAAACCCAATGCACAGTGGCACTTAAATGCAATGCTAGCAAAATAATGCTTTATGTACTCAATGATAGTGGTGTCTCTGAACCTTTTAAACCGGAAAAGGGAGTGAGGCAAGGATGTATCCATTCTTCAATCCTTTTTAACATTTGAGGGAATAAATCATGAGAATGGCCCTGGAAGGTTGGGAGGGAAGAATGTCTATTTCAGGATCAGTAACCTGAGACATGCAGATGATACCAGACTTTTTGGATCATCGGAAAAGAACATGCTCAACTATTCCGCAGGGTAGAGTTGGAGAGTGGGCTAGCTGTACTTAGTATTAACAAATCAAAGACAAAAGTTATGCTGATGGACTGGTCAGCTTTGTAGAACTAGAGAACTCTCGTTAAAGAGAGAGCTTGTATACCTTTGACATTGCTTTCGGACCATGGAGGAAGTGAAAACGACATTAGAAGATGAATTCAAATAGCTAAAGGTGCAATGACCAAATTAACAAGAATTTGGCAAAACAGTAAGGTATCCGATACCACCAAAAAAAAAACTAGTCCAAATATTAGTCTTTTTAATTAAGAAAGGAAAAAAAATAAATGCCTTGGAAATGTGGCGCTGGAGAAGGATGCTACGTATACCATGGACTGCTAAGACAACTAATATATTGATCCTGAAGCAGCCATGTATTAACACCAGGCTCTCCACATTGTGCTACAAGAATATTCTTAGCTACTCTGGTCACATTGCTCGATGCTTACCCAGTTATCTGGATAAGCTAATACTGGTAGTTAAAAGGTGTAGGGTAAAAGAACACGTAGCTGATCGCCTTGTCGCTGGTCTGACCAGTTAGAGTCGCTCACAGGCCTCCCTATCACAGAAGCTATTCAAAAAGCCGAGGATAGAAAAGTAAGGATGTGATAAAAATCGCTACAAAGGAACTTGAACCTGGACACGACCTTCAGTAATGAAGTAAACGACAAAGAAGAGAGTAACACCTTAGTCTGTGAAGGCTCAGGTTTCTGGTTTACACAATTTGAGTGTGGAACCTGAAAATTAAAGAGAATTTCAAATACACATTCCATTTATTTTACTGTAGACAATACAAGTATAAAAAGTTATAGGTAGTGTAAAATCTTTGCAAACTACTGACTTTACAGTGCATTCAATAATTAATCTGAGTCTGAGGCTGAAAATCTTATACTAAGGGCATATGAGTAAGCCAACTCATCCTTCTAACAGGGCTAGAGAGCAGATTCTTCCCTCTGCCCATGATGCCTACAGCTGGCTGGCTTGGTTTTGCTTGCAACTCTCAAAGAGCATACAAAGCAGCTGAGTTACTGTACTCATTAAATTATTTAAAAAAACAATTTTTTTGTTTCTTTGGTGACTGACCCCTACAAACAAATGTTTATTTACCTGGACTATACTGTGGACTATTTTCATTCCTTAGGGGAAACAATCTCATGTTAGACCAACAGGGCCATTGAGAAACAGGAAGCCACTTGCTGTTTCTCTGGATATCTATAAGCCTTTCTTCAGGGATCTGTTCTATCTGCTACTCTTCTTCTGCTGCACATCAATAATCTACTGAATCATTGCCGTAGGGTCAGTGGTAGTTGAAATACTTGATCAAAGAGAGTTTTATTATAAATTAAAAAGAGGTGTCTGATTGAGGTGACACCAATTTGTCAACTCAAATCGAGTCTAAGGCCAAAGCAGCTAAAGAACTTGGCATCCTTTACAGGCTCAACTCAGCCAAGTCAACAATCTTGTTAGGGCACATAAAAAAACCTCATATTAATATAATCATGATTCTATTTATGTATTATTATCTAATATAAAGCCACAATATACCTCACTCATACTTGGTTATATATTATTATTATGATGATATAATTTAATAGCCCAATCTCTTTGTGATAGAGGTCCCTGGGCTATTAAATAGGAGGATTATGTTGGTGATATAATTTATGTATATATTATATTTATTTATTTATTTAATAGAAAGCCAACGTTTATTATCGATTATGATCATAACTTAAGATATATTTGTTAATCATTTTCAGACTCCATGGGAAGGTGGCTTATACAAGTTGCGAATGATTTTCAAAGATGACTACCCTTCAAGTCCACCCAAGTGTAAATTTGAACCACCCCTCTTCCACCCCAATGTGTATCCTTCTGGCACAGTGTGCTTATCATTACTTGATGAGGAAAAAGACTGGCGTCCAGCAATTACAATCAAACAAATTCTTCTTGGAATACAAGATCTCCTGAATGAACCAAATGTGAAGGATCCTGCACAAGCCGAAGCATATACAATCTATTGGTTTGTATTATATTTATTTTTAGCCACAACTTTTACTGTTCTGTTCAGTTGCAAACAGCATTTCATAAACTGAAGAGGAATTTTAATTTATGAAATACTTGCTGCTGCTAGAGAATGAATTCCTTGAACCTCAAACAATTTGAATAAGCAATTGGACAAATGTATCTATATGTTTTATGGCCCTTGCACACCATAATTCAAAACAGTTTAAAACTAGGTTGAAATTAAAAGCATTAGAATATTAACTTTATTTTATGTGATGTTTAGCAAACCAGGCTAAGTTGACCACTTAGACCCAAATACCAACAATACTTAATGTCACATGACAAAGCTTGTTAGTTTTATTGAAATAAAATAACAATAATATTAATTTTATATTTTTTTTTTAGTCAAAACCGGTTAGAGTATGACAAGAGAGTGAGAGCGCAGGCGCGTGCTATGGCTGCAACTGAATAAAAAGATAAGCTTCCTGCAACATTCCATACCATGGCGGGAATGAAAAGTCCAGCTTTGATAGCAGGAGATTGTTGTGTACCTCTTTTCAATAGATTCCCCACACTTCTATGTATTTTTATTGTTGCTTAGGAAATGATACCAACCAACCAGTATTTTTTACTAACAGTAATAAAGAATACAATTTTAGGCAAATAAATTTGAATTAATTGGTACCTCTAGTAATTATGTATGCTATGATTGTAACAGTGATAATGAAGGCAATGTTGTAAAAGTTGGATAGAAGCAGGCGTACTTTGGCGGAATTCCATGATATAAAACTAACACAAAGCTTAATTTGCTTTACTCTGCGAAAAGCTTTTCCTTTTTGTGGAGTATCCATAGCAAATTGATTGTACAGTGCTGTCCCTCCAACTGTTCAATTCTGTTGCAATCCATGCATTGTTTGTAATTATATTCGTACTAAAAGTAAATAACTGTGAATGTTGCATTTTTGCATCAATAAAGCAGAAATAAGTTTTAAATTAATGTAATGGCCAATTTTGGTTATCTTTTGGTACCATTGAATTGATGATAAATATTATTTGCAATTGTTTGGAAAAGCAGCAATATATAAATATCATATCCTAATGCTTCAAAGTTGGTTCTAAAAAGAGATTAGGTTTAAGTAGTGTTAAAGTATTTACTATCTAAAAATATTGTTGGCAGTAAATAATTTAACAAAATTTAATAAATTAAAAATCAAACTTAGTATATTATTGAGAAGCATCTGTATATCATTCACTGTTATTAAAATAAGCAGTATGGATTATATGTAAGGTTTTTAATTTATTTAAGAAAAATTATCATTTGAACTGTCTGGTTACATCTACTGTCTAATTAATAAATGCAGAGTAGTTAAAATCTGTATGTATAAATAAGACTTATAAGTGTATATGAATGTAGATTAAATAAGTAAAAAAAAAATGTTCTTTCCACTACTATGTTAGGGCCAGTGAATGGCAGGGAAATGTATTGTAAACATATTGGTTTGTATTAATATTTAACTACTATCAATAAACTATGAATTTCAATGTTCAGAGATAGATAACGCCTGTTTTATGGCCTTCACACACACACACTATATATAACTGATATATTTTTTTTAACCAGAGATCTACATGTTAACTATTTAACAGCCATTTGTTACACGCTTGCTATAATTTGACTCTGATATCGTGTACAAAAGCCATAAGCAGAACTTTACGGAGTACTGAAATTATTGTTAATGTTATAAATTCGAAAGTTACTTTTGTTTGTCTCTTGCCTTTTTACGCCTAAACACCCTGAACAGATTTCAATAAAATTTGGCAAGAAGATAGATATCATCCTAGGGAAGGACATTTCTTTAATTCTAGCTGTTTTATAAAAAGCCCTGCCAAATGGTAAAACTATATTATATCCGCGCTATGCATCTGTGTAATAATTGCTCACACGATATTGAAGAAAACTACTTTAATGGCTCATGTATGAATCTGTATGCAATTTTTTTTCACCACTTTGCGGATTTGCATTTGATAATTAATATTTACCGATTAGTTTAAAATCCTTTTCCCCGCATCGTGTGTGCGAGATTGCACTGGCATTATCTGCTTTATCAGCTCTTTCATTCATTGGAGTTGCAAAAGAATCTACATACAATATTATTTTAATCTATTTTTGTATCTTTACGTTAGATTTATGTACCTACAATAAATAATTAAATGAAATGCGTATTTATTCACTGTTATGTCTACCTTACCCTACCAAAGTTATAAATGCCTTAGATGCTACAATAATGATGGACACACAAGGATATTTTTGTTATTTACGACCGCAAGGCATCGTGTCTACGTTTGTATCGAATTTACTAATCCCTATTGTATAGAAGAATTTACAGTTTTATGAAAACTAATGATTTAAATAAGAATAAACTCAGTTCCTAGAAGAAAGATTCTAAGTTCTTTTACCCCTCTATTATGGAGGGTAGAGGTAAGGAGAGTCATCTGTGTATATGAAAAAGTGTCGTCAAAATGTATTAAATTAGGATGGCGCCACATTTGCATCAGGGTAACTCTTAAAAGAAGCGCCAAATATAAATATTGTTAGAGTAGGCTTGAAAAATAAACAAGGAAGTATGGAGATACAAGGAAGTAAAGTTATATTTACCACAATATTTTGTACAACGTAAGTTGTTGAAATTCTCAATAATTAACTACTTTAGTCGATAATGACATTAAATTTTTTAACTCGGCATACTTCAATAATTCATCTACGATTGCTACATTCATACCATACCCTGTGCATCCACCAGCGCCATTGTGGAGGATTTTTGAACTGTTATTTAGCGCAACAACTGGACACTTTTTCAACTTTTCTCCCATATAAGATGACTCTCCTTACCTCTACCCTCCATACCCTCTATAAATATGCATCCATGAAATTTTGACAGCTCTGTCAACGTGTAAGGAACAACTTATGTTGGCAACGTTGATCCAATCCAATTTACTTATCATCATCTGGGTGATGATGATAAGTAAATTGGATAAATAAAAAAGTGTTGTTATACTTAATAATTTTCTTTTGCCATCGAATCACACCTGTTGTTATTTGAATCTTTTTAAATTAACGTTTCCAACTAGTCTGGAATGGTTCCAAGCGACAGTGTGATTCACTGGGTTAAAAAATTCAAACAAGTCACTGGCTTGTTGTAAATTCCTCCTTGATTATACTATGAAGGTTAGGTATATTATTATTCTTGGCGAGTTTAAAGGATTTAAGGATTTGAAATCATCCCCACTTCCAATTTGATGTAGGTAAATAAGATGTAAGTACAAGGTATTTAAACCTCTTTAAAAGAAGTTTGTATAAACAGACTTGAAACGATTTGGGTATCAAAATTTTGTATAAAACCTAAAATGCACAAATGTAAGCATGTTTGTTTCCTCAAGGCTGCCCACATACATGTTTTGTAGGCATACCCACGGGATAGCCAGTATGCCTGCTAACAAAGAAGCGGCCTTATCGCATCATGTTCAAGTTACGAGGGTGCAGCGAATTCCGACAAAATCGTGATGCGATACCTTTTTAACCACGCTTCCTATGGGAATTAACTGTAAGACCTAGGCTAGGGAGCTCGTGCCACAAATCGGCCGAGTAGTTAATAACGTAATTTATTAACTACTCCTAACATGTTTTATAATATAGTATTCCACCAGCAAACGTACGCTCACCAAGGCACCTGTGCTTTCAAAGTATCCTAAAAATTGGAATAGTTCTTGCCGCATTATATATAAGAATATGATAGAAAAAAAGGAAGTGTTGGGTGAATAGCTACTATCTGTACTCATATTTTCTAGATCGATGCGTCGATCTCCCTTAAAGAGTAAATGATCTCCCTAGTTACAGTTTGTAATTGCCTAACTGTAATTTCAATTTGCTTATTTTGAGGCGTAACTTAGGGTAGGTATTATTTGTCACTTAGTATAATCGATACTTTAGTTTATACTTTATAAGTCCTATATCTATGTCATAGATCATCAGCTGTCATTCTATGGCAGCTGATGACACCATGATAACACATTATAGGTCTGTATTCAGTGTTTTTAAAAATCCAAACAAAACAATCTTTTGTATTTTGACTGCTCTTTTAATTTATTTGTGATAAAAATTAATACATTTAGCGTTATAGCTGTGCAGTGATAAATTCTTAGCGACGATAAAGTTTTCTGTCTAAAGAATAACTAGAATGGCAGATGACGATCAGGATCCTAAAGAATATCGGTGGGAGACAGGTTATGAGAAAACATGGTAAGTTTTTACTAAAACTCTATTTATTTTGGTTTCATAAAGCTACAATCTTTGAAAATTGATTGGAGCCTGGATCTGTATGCAATCACTAGACAAACATTTGATTTGATAGGTATGTCAGCACACAGCACAGCAAATCTGTTGACTTAGTTGGTAACTGCCTTTTTAACTATCCTATTTGCCCTCCAAGGGACTATTAATAAATACAAGACAATGACTAATTACGTATCAGTGCATACCTACGAGTATAAATTATTTTTTTCTACAAATTTCTGTGTTAATTTAGTGGTTGGTATTAATTGTTTTCAAAATCAAATATTTCTTTAATGAAATGGGTCTACATATACATGGTAAAGGTAAACATCGTGAGGAAAGCTGCATGCTTGAAGTTCTACATGATGTCCCCAAAGCCGTCTGAAGTCTGCTATTCTGTACTTCTTCATACATATTACTATACTAATATGCTAAATAACTATTATTTTTAGTTATTTGTATAAAGTGCCCACCACAGATATTCAGAGGTCTTCTTAGTTGATGTGTCTATATATACTTTCCCTTACTAATATTAAAAATGCAAGTGTGTTTGTTTGTCCTACTATCATACCCTACCTAACAAACCAATCAACTTGATCTTTGGCAAAGAGTTACTTGAAAGCATGGAGAGTAACATAGGCTACTTTTTATTCCAAGAAAACAAATGGTTTCAAAGGATTTGCAAGAAATCGTAATAAATTCGGACAAAGAATGCATGCATGCAACACAATTAGTATTGGTATAAAATTTTGTTGTTTTTTTAAGGGAAGCTATCAAAGAAGACGAAGATGGCCTTGTGGAGGGTTTAGTTGCAGAGTTCGCACAGAAAGCTGCACGCAAGGCGGCCACCCCTCGCCGAGGGCCGATCCGTCTTGGCATGATGAGACATTTACTTGTTGCTATAGACTGCTCCGAGGCTATGAACTCACAGGATTTGAAGCCAATGAGATTCCTTTGTACCCTTAAAGTTAGTTTATTTATATGACAAAGGTTTTTTTTAATTTGAATGAAATCTAAGTACAAATTATGTACAGTGCTGTGCATACATATTTCTAGCCTAAATAATATCTGGATGCAAAATCATTTTCTCTGAGGTGCTTCTTACATGGTACTAGATGGTAAAACTACTAACTAAAAGAACCAGAACTAAGGCAATTTATATTATTATATCAACTGATTAACTAGGTAGTAAGTAGTAGTTCTAATTCCACAGTTTTATTGTGTCCATCAATTAAAGCACACAAAACCCATGTTCATTGATTCTATAAGCTATGTCCCACCCATTGCAGCTTCAGCTTCTAACTCTGATACTTGTACACAGTCTCCTCATTTCTAAATTATCCGAGGAGAGATAATCTGAGCTCACTCCTGCGGAGTGACCTTGTGCCAAGCAACCTCGCTTCGGAGTTAATTTAAAGATGAGATATATTATTATTTGTCAGAAACATAGTGATGAGACTCTCAACTTTTAGTGATGAGGCAGCAATTTCTATTATTTCTTATTTCTTGTATTTTCTTTATGTTTTCTGCCAATAAGATTTCTTGGTTTTTCTATTCTATTCTATTCTATTATTAAACTCTTCAGATTTAGCATAACATAATATTTAGGGAATGCAATGTCGTTTACGCGAGATCTAGGTCGTTTTTAGCGTGATTGATCTGGGACGAAAAAAGGGCGAGATCACGTGAGCATAAAAATGTTTTATTCGAATGATGGCTTGTGGTTTGTGAATTATATTTGAAATATCTAATCTGACATGAGTAGATATAGTTTTATTTAATTTGTAATAATATCTCAGTTTAATAGCAGTATTGTTATTAATAAACTCGCGGGATCCCGCTTGAGCCCCAAGATTTGATTTCCCTAATTATATTGTTCCCAAATCTAAACTAATTTTAGTTATTGGAGAAATTTGTGGAAGAATTCTTTGATCAGAATCCACTGAGTCAGTTGGGTATAATTGCAATGAAGAACAAGAGAGCAGAAAAGGTGACAGAGCTGTCTGGAAATGTACGGAAACACATAAAAGCTGTCCAAGGGTATGTTTATAAAAGTCAAAAATATCTTTATTCAAGTAGGCCCATAGGTGGAACTTTTGATGCGTACATGAGAATTACACGGTAGTGATATGATGGCGATAACCATATTCTTATATTCTTCATATACTAAAGCTACGAGGATTCCAAACGCGTCCTTATCTAAAAAGAAGCCCACAACAAACTTAGCCGTTTTTTTTTTGTTATCACCATCTCACATTGTGATTTAAAATTATTAGAAGAGCAACCTGGTTAGAGCAATAATTCACACCCAAGCTTTTTGTCTATTACGTAGTCCTTTATACTATAATAGGACTTTTCTATAAGCTTACGTTTAATACAAACTTTGAACTTTTTAAGAGACGTCTCCAAGATGTCAATGGGTAGTTTATTGTAGAATTGTATGCAATTTCCTTTAAACAAATTAAGTTTGAATGCTTGTAATACAAATGTTATAAATGCAATAGTGCACTGTTTTTATATACGTTTGTTACCTATGTTTGGCTCTCAGCTGTTCTCAGTCAGTGAATAATTACTATTTCAAGTATGTATTGGTTCACAATATAGATTTATCTTGTAAGCCTACAGATTGTAGGGAAAAACGTACTTAAAAAAACGAATATACAGTTTACCATAGTTACATAACATGGATTGACGTCGACGATCAATTTCTAATTGTTTTCTTCTAACATACAACAATATTTTTATAATTTTGAAATTAATGAATATATAAGATGGTAATCTCTTTTACAGTCTATCAAACCAATCTTTGACTGGAGAGCCGTCATTGCAAAATACACTGGAATTGGCAGGAAGAATACTGAGGCCTTTACCCGGTCATGCCTCACGTGAATTACTAGTGTTATTTGCTTCCCTAACCACGTGTGACCCTAGTGACATAACTACTACTATACAGGTAAGTTTTGAGCTTTATGTCTTGCAACATTTAGCAAATTGTTCCAAATGTAGGGGCCAGTGTAATATAAGACGAGTGGAATACGCGTTGCCACTAAAAGTTTCCTAAAGCTTAATTTTGCCTACCTGTTAATGTCTGTATGCAAACTTTTTGTCACTTTGAAGTCTAAAGTTTATTTTTAAATTATTAACAAAATTATAAAAACACACTTATGTAAATATGGGTGATGCTCACTTTTTTGTATTTATTCCAGGCTCTCAAAACAGATGGGATAAGATGCTCTGTGATTGGTCTGGCTGCGGAGGTACGAATATGTAAAAAGTTATGTCAGGACACTGGCGGAGATTATGGGGTTTGTATTTTCTTTCTATCCTAAGGAGTTTAAATAGTAGAACACATTGGTCGTTCCAAAGGAGATGGGGGATTTTGTATCGAGCTTAGGGACAAACTTACAACTTTTGCACATTAACCAAATTAACTGGATATTCTTTCTTGTTTGTACGTACTAAGTACTAACAAGAAATAATTAGTTCAATTCCATAATGTCTGTTCAAATTAAATTGAATTTATAAAGCAAAATTGTACACAGGAATCTTGGCATGACATATTTATTAGCTTAGAATAGTTACTGTTCTAATATTATTTGTGTTTCACTTCTGAGTGCAAGAAAAGTAGGGAAATAAGTGAAGATTATAGGAGGATTAAGATTATAAAGTGAATTGCGTAAAAACTACTGACAATAGACAATTAGAAAGACAGTCTTTAATAATATTGACAGATATCAATAAAATATAAATATGTTCAAATAATTATTTTAATTTATTTTTAAATCTTTAAAATTCAAAATTAAACATTAACGTTACTGTGTTGGTTTTACAAAAAAAGAATTATTGTCATTTAAAAAATGTACATTTTGCTTACAGTACAAAAATCGCTAAAACCTTGTATGATTTTAGGTAGGTAATATTTTCTTTAGTGCACCATTGACATACAATAAAATACCCCGATTCGCCCCTTTATCTTACCTTAGGAATCATATTATTTAGGGTTTTAATTCAGGTGGTGTTGGATGATGTCCACTATCGTTCGTTGCTGTTGGAGCAGACGTCGCCGCCGGCCCGAGCGCGTGCGTTGGACGCTGGGCTGGTTAAGATGGGCTTCCCGTACACGCCGCCTGCGGAGCAACCGGATGCCGACCCGCCCATCACCTTGTGCATGTGGTGAGATTATATTACACGCTTTTTATTAGCTTCACCTTTATGTTTTTTTGTATGTTTGTATTTGGGACTTGGTTTTGACCCCCTTTAAACGGTCTGATTTCGTTCCAACATTGTAGAAGGACCCATGACAATGCACTAATTTAATAATATAAATCGATTTTTCAATTTGTAAAATAAGATTTTTGTTAATTTATATAATTTTCATCGTTTGTATGTTTGTAACCGACTCCTTTGGACTTGATTTTGGCCCGCTTTAAATGGTCTGATTTCGTGAGAACTTGCTGTAATCAAAAACAAAAAATCGCGCTTTATTAAAAACCATAACTAAATTTTGAATAGAAATTAGTTTGGTTTTTTACACCAAGCGTGTTTTTTTATCACCACCCCTCCTCTTCCCGCAAGTATTGTACGAAGCATTTGAGGAATTCTAAAAGAAAAACGGAACACAAAATCGCTTAGGAGCACACCTTTGTCGGTAGGGTTTTAACTAGCCACGGCTGGAGCCTCTCACCAGACAGAAGGCTATTAAAGATAAACCCAAAGCGGGTTGATGGTGATGATGATTAAATCAAATCAAATCATCTTTATTTGCTAAACGTGGTACAGTTTTGGTGTTCGTTCGTTTTAAAATGCTCACATATACCATAGGAATATGGCGTGCAAATGTTTTATATTTATTACAATTTATAATTAGTCTTATTAAAATTACTGAATATTATTTATAACTAAATATTTCATTAAAATTATGGAACATTTTATAAAAAATTTAATTAAAATAATAAAAGTCAGATATTACTTTTTCCTATAAATTCATTACCATTTTAAAACACTGGTCAAGTAGGTAGTCAAACAGGTTTTTCTTAAATTTAGGTGCAGATAATCCTTTTGTTATCAGACAGTTTGTTATATAACGTCACAGCCTTACTATAGCAATTTCGTCTATACAATGCCAGTCTTTGTGCTGGTATATGTTCAATTCAAAATTCATTTATTGCAAGTAGGCCTAATATAAGCACTTTTGAAACGTGAAGGCTGTCTGTGTGTAGTGATTCTACCACCGGTTCGGAAGGCAGATTCTACCGAGAAGAAGCAGGCAAGAAGACATCAACAATTTACATTTTATATTATACAATTTGTATTTATATCGTTGGCTGCGATTTATGTATATATATTTATGTATTCGTATGTAGTTAATTGAATGTAGGTTTATAATAATTTTACACCACCTATTTCTTCTTTCTGTCCTAATCCTAAGGTTGCCTGGCAGAGATCGCTTTTAAGCGATAAGGCCGCCTTTTGTTTTCTACTCCAGTCTGTGTTTTCTTCTATTCGTCCTTTATTTTCCTAACTGTGTAGTGGTGTACAAATAAAGAAACCAATTAACCCTATTATACTATTAAGGGTTACATGTATGATAAAAAAGCTTGGGTATGAATTGCTCTTACTTCGTAGCTCAAAATTAACTAGACTGTGAGATAGTGATAACAAAAAAAAAATCTGGCTAAGTTTGTTGTGGGCTCTTCTTAGTCCAGGGCGCGTTTGGAACCCTCCTAGCTTTAGTTTTAAGTTAACGTATGCAGTTATCACCATCAATAACATTAGTGTAACATGTTAATTATATGAACGCTTCATAAATGTGTATATATATATAATAATAAGGTCTTCATCAGGTCGTAAAAGGTTTAAGATTTTCAGTTATGTAGATAAAATCTGTTTTAGGTGTGTTCCATTGATAGAAAATAGATGGTAGGTTATATACATAGAATTAAGCACATACAGAAACCGTGTACAGAATAAAATATTTTTGAATTTGAATCAAATAAGCAAGTGAAGCAATGGTAATGATGTTGATGTGTAATCGTGATGATGTCGCAGCCACGTGGAAGAGGGTGAGGGCGTAGGTGGTGAGGGCCACCTGTGCCCGCAGTGCCGCAGTAAGTACTGCTCGCTGCCCGCCCAGTGCCGGACGTGCGGACTCACACTCGCCTCCGCGCCGCATCTCGCCAGGTAACCAACTTTTCATTACAGACTAATTGTTGCCCGCGTTTATTACGGGTTTTTAAAATTCCCGTGGGAACCGATGGTTTTCCTGGGATAAAAAGTAGCCTATGTTACTTTCCGCTCTTTCAACTAACTCTGTGCCAAGAATCACGTTCACTGGTCTCTTAGTAAAGACGTATTGCTGCCCGCGTTTATTATGGTTTTTTAAAAATCCCGTGGGAACCGTTGGTTTTCCTGGGATAAAAAGTAGCCTATGTTACTCTCCGTTCTTTCAACTAGATCGTTGCCAAAAATCAAGTTTTTTTAAGGAGAAACTAACAAACACATGAATTTAAAATTTTAGTCAGGACTAAAGGCTCTAAAGACTAAAGGGAAAAGGGACTAAGGACTAAAGTGTCAGCGTTAGATACGATATTTTTAACCCCCGACGGGTTAATAAGTCGGGAGTGTTCTTAGCTATATTTGATGAAAATCGGTCAAAGATGGATGCCGCTAAAAGAAGACGGATTAATTAATTTAATTTTATAAAACAAACTTAGCGGGGTGTTGTTTTTTGTTATCACCATCTTACATTGTCTAAGAATGGCGGTAGTACTTCCCCGGACGAGCTCCGTCACCAAAAGCTACACTACACTAAACTACTAAAACATACTGTATTAACAAATTATTTGCAGATCGTATCACCATTTATTTCCTGTTGAGCCGTATGAAGAGTTAACAAATGAAGGGCAAGCGCAGTTTTGTTTCGCCTGTTTGAGATCCTTCACCGACGTAGATAAACAGGTAAGTCACTATGACAACATTTTCCTATTCTAACTTAACGTCTGAGAAGCCAATAAAAGTGATGGAATATCTTATTTTAAGTAAAAATATAAACATAATTTTGTACTTACCGCTTTAACTATGAAAATCGCTGCGTATATCAAGTATTTTGTGATTACAAACTATATATAAATAGAGTATTATTTCATTTCTATAATAACTATATATGTACTATCAATTCTGAAATCAACATCTTTAGTTATAAAACAAGGACTCTGTATATAGATCTAATTTCGTGTGACGTATGACGTCACGAGTGCCGCCATGTCACGGCCAGCGTTAACCTATGATTTCTGCAAAAATGAGATATTGTTTGGACGCAGTAGATACTTCCAAACGCCAGAATTAAGAACATACAGAAACCCTGTACACGACTTATATTGAAGCATCAAAAACCATTCCACTTTAGAAGTGTTTCTCTAACAGTTAGCAGTTGAAAGGAATTATTTTACCTCCAGTGTTCTAAACGTTTACCATAAAATGGGAAAATTGGAAAAAGCTTGTGAGCTACCATTATTTCGCGGGTGTAAAGTCATACGTGCGCAGAGCGTTTACACTGGTTTTGGACACAATGCACTAATGCATAAAATAATGGCCGAATGAGGATTCTGCATGTTCTTAGTTCTGTGTTCAAAAACATTACAGTTTTGTTTGTGGTTACAGGTATTCCGGTGCAATCGATGCACAGAACACTACTGCTGGGAGTGTGAGAATATGATATCGAGTACATTGCACGTGTGCCCCGGATGTGCGTCCCGCCCTCACCTCTACCAGCGCTTGCCCGACTCCTCGTGATGCTAGGAGTGAACTACAAAACATTGTAACCTAAGGTATCATCAGTGGCGTGCACTTCATACATGCACAAAAGCACTCCCTCCCCGAACATTTTTGTATAACTCATAAATGTGAAGTATTTTGCCATTCTACGGCATCTTCCTTTTGTATGCATAGCCTGTTCAAAAACCCTGTGCACGCCACTAAGTATCATACGGTGTCCATCCCACATGTCCGCGGTGGCGTGAAAATTTGACGTTGACTTTATGTTTTAGTCCACTACACTATAAGATTGAAATCAATCTCTTCTGTTGGTAACAGAGTCAAGGTTAGTTAGAGCTAACATATAAGTTAGCCCCTGACTGCAATCTCATCTGTTAAGCTATGATGCAGTCTAAGATGGTAGAGGGCTAACCTGTTTAAGGTATGGCAGTTATAATATACCTATACGCATAATCTGTTCCCACGCGGTATCGTTCGGAATGCTAAATCGTTCTTTGTCGGTTAGATTATTTCGAAGTGTCCCACAAGAAAGCGAAAATTTAGAAATTCTTAATTGCCAATTTGCCTCTGTCGGGGCAAGAATCCTGGAACAGGATTTGTATGATAACTGCCCCAGGAAGGTTGAGAAAATAATCACAAAACTCTACCTCAAAACAACAGCAAAACATCAACACGACCTCATCTATTTATTGACAATCGTAATTTTTTTCTGAATATCCAAATGTTCATTGTAAATAGATCTACGTAGTTATAAGAAGAATACGAAATAAAACAGAAAGCAAATCATTATTCGATCTTTTATTTTTATATCACATTGTTACTTTCTAGGCGTTTATAGAAAAATAAAAGCCATCACATCAATAACATAGTTTAAAATACACCTGACATACATAGATTCAGCTGCAAGATTTGCTATGGAACGAGTAGGTGCAAAGAATTAATCTAGATGCACTGTGAGACCTTATAGTAATTTGGGAATACGAGTGTACTGGGGAAGACCACTTCCAATTAGTTCCGCGTAGACGGCGCCAAATGTTTGTTACAAACGTATTGTCAATCGCCGTACAATTTGTACATTTCGTAACTTTTTTCGATTTATAGCACCGTGTATCTTTATGTACATCACAAAAAATTGCATGTTTTTCATAAATTATGCATTAAAAAAATATAAATAATATCAAACAATTCATACATATAAATAAGTATATAATAAGTATTTGTTTTGATACATACTAAGTGATAGCTAGTGCCATATCCCCAGACTGATGACAACTGACAAGAAACAAACAAACAGTGCCCTCTGCGTATAAGGTTTCATAAATCTTCCCGATTATTGAAAGATGAATATCTTTTATTAAAACATTGATGGAAGCGGTGATAGCACAGTGGGTTTCGACCACACTTTTTTTCTTACACGTCTTATTATGTAAACAATCTTTCAATGAGTTTTTAGTGTAAAGATCGTTTGAACATATTTAAAAATAATAAAAGCACAGATTCTTAAAAAGAATATCTCTTTTTATTTGATTTGTTTTATTCCAACACATTTGTTTTTATTTTATTATTTTTAAAACAAACTATAAGAGTAATGAAAAGTTTGTTTTCATAGTAATACAAGATAGAAAAAATAGACTTTATTTTCGACTTTTGGTTTTTTTTTAAATCTAATTACATCTGTTGTCTCACCCATAGCAAATCTTTCATTTGGGTCAGGTGCTCATGCATGATATATTAAACGTAGTATTTATGGACTACATGGTCATTGTATAAATCACAGATAAAATCTCATATCACAAGCTGTATTGGTTTCTATCTGTTGTGCCTCTTTTAATTGGCTATATACACTTGAGTCAAAATTCAAAATTCAATCGTAATTATCACAGGTACTAATGACTAATGTCCCGTGTTCATCGTAACTTGACACGTGAACGGATTACCCTCTCATCACGCGGCAAGTTACGATGGCTAAATGCTTCAATCTCAATATTTTTTCCAATCGAGGCAAAATAAACATTAGGTACCGAGAATATACTTTTTTGTGTACTAAAGTTATGCAGCCAAGCATTTTTTTTACAAGGAAAAGACAAGCAAATTTTTTCATTTTGAAACCCTGCTTGTAGTCCTAATTGCAACAATTTTAATCGTTGTTCAATTATAATTGTTCACGTGCATATAGCCTAACAATTTTAAAGGTACGGGTACATGTTATCAGTTATGCAACAAGCCATCAACGCGGTGCAGAGCGTGTTGAGTCAAATCAAAACTAAGTATTTCGTATACTCAAAAATAAAGGACCAACGTCGCGTCGGGTATAGTTATTTCTGGTACAAAATACTGTACCAAAAGTTGATTTGATTCAACAGGTATGACGTCGCATTGAACCACGCGACGTAGCGAGTTGTTAATGTGTCCCCAACTTAAACATTAAAAATAATCCTTTTTGGTTTGAATAGATCACCATTTTGCTAAACAATCACAAAGCTATACAACGCGTTAAAATGCAGTTACAAAAATATTTATATAAAATATTAAACGCTGTATAATATAAATATTATTTCTTTCGGAATTCAGGCAAGATTATTTATGTAGATAAAAATGTACATCAACACGCGCTACAAAAATACGATATACAGTTTTAGCTTCTACAGTACATTTGCATAAATTTCTTGCAAGAGATAATATATACAAGGTTACTGGTAACTCGACGTATTCTTTGCAGGATATTATATTTTTGGCGGAAATCAATAGTCTTGTTGTACCTGTACTTCTACCTGTGCTAAATAATATGTAAAGTTACCAGTAACCCTGTATATTTTTTTTAAATTTAACTAATTTAAAACACATAGTAGACATACATTTTCCTATATTATCGTATCGCATTGGTATCTCTTTATGAAAATAAACTATTAAGTATAGGTACATTCTAATTCTGTTGTATCCAAATCTTTAACCTAAACTAAATTAGCAAATCTAAAGGCTTAGGTCTAAGTGTTGTCCTTTTCCACGAGAACATTTGGGATGTGAAAAGGATAGTAGTACTTCTAAACCTATCAATTTAGTTTCATTCAGAGATCAGCTAACACAGAAGTGGGATCATATAGGTCGTCAATTTTACCAACTTATACATAGGTGGATACAGTTTGCACCATCTTATTTGTCTGGGCTTAAATTGGCTCTCTGATTGTGCGCGCATGTACCTACCGTGTACTACGTGTCACTATCAACTCAGATATATTAACTTGAGGTGATATTTGTCACTAGTCTAAAGAAGATATATTAAACTTTGTACTCGTGGTGAATGCAGAATACGTCGCGAACGTACACTGCACGATTTTGACAGTTTTTAACGTAGAACCAACGAGGTGATGCATTTAACTCAATGTAAAAATGGAATGGCATTTTCCATATAGTGAGATTCCGTGAGTGTTTTTTTGCAGTACAAAAGACGTTGGAATGGTTGTTTGTACCTACAACGTATGCGCCACTTTTCCACGTCATTACCACCAACAACCATAAAGAGCAAATTTTAGAGAAGCTCTTTAAATATTTTTATAGATAAATGTGCTATTAAATTAAAATGTAACATAGTATCTCTTGATTTGCCCACGCTTTGAAAAATTATGTGGAGTTTACCAAGCGCAACCATCACATTGGTGGGATGGGGTAGTTTTTTTTCTTAATTCGTAAACGATTTGTTATTATTATTATTTTTTTAATGAAAACAGTGAATGTTTTATTTTTTGCCTACCGGCCTGACTAACCAGTAGGAACCTCTCTATTTCAACAAGCTAAGTTAAGTTGCGAGCGCCATGACAAACTTCTAAAGTTATTAGTGTGCCGCAGGCTAAAAAAGGTCGGGAACCCCTGATTTAACAGGTTATTTGATGGTAGCTTCCCACAGTGGCTAGCTAATTTGGTGTCAACTGATATAATGAGTTAGCCTGTAGGTAGCTATGTAGCCAGGTAGGCACCTATCCACTACCGAAGCCGTTTCAACGCAAATAACTTTACAACGCAATAAATAAACTATCACATCCACTTCTAATGCAATCTAATAAGTACTTATTCGCAGAAACATTAAATAGTGCAGTAATCGTGTGACTATGTTATAAACCGTCACGATGTGTGATGCTACGTTGGATTTAACCATAGCGGAGTTGATTTCGTAATAATCTCATCGATCTATCTCTTTATATCTTTGCTCTGCTACACTCCGTTCGTCTGCGCTTTACGGAAAATGCGCTCTGAGGCTGCAAGCCCTCCAGAGATGTGTGAGGAATGTGTGTAAAACCCACAAAAGAATCGCTACATTTCGTAGTTCGCCTTTCCCTTTTTCCTAGAACTATTCGAAGCTGTGTTAAATATATTGCACATAGATTTACTGTGATATGTATAAAATCTATGATATTGCATCCATTAACCGAAACGCTAATGTTTTATTCCGTAAATTTGAGATTATCTTTTGTATTATCGCTCTGTTAGTTTAACCTGTATGACGTGCGTGTGCTTTTATAATAATCAGTCAATAGTGCATAAATATCTTTATTACTCAATTTTAATAACGATTATCACTGTGTGTATGCACTTACCTATTTATTGTGATCATTGGAAATTTATTTCTCATCGAACGATATATATATCTACGCACAAGAAGCAATGCTGTTTGTAATTTTTACACATCTCTCACGCATTCCTCAATATATCGGATGAAAAGGCAGCTTTAGGCCTTAGAGTGTCATACTACTTTGGTATATAACATTACCTATATGTGCTGCTTAAGACCTACATTATAACTGTCATGTATCTACACCGTAGGAATCTACCCATTTCAAATGTTCTGCGTTTCAGCGTTTCTCTTACGCGTAACCCATAGTATGTTTGGTTTCTGATAATACTGTTCTATTTGGATGAGAGATTTCCCTTTAGTTTCCGGCAGTAAGAGGAACAGGACGACTGTAGCGAGCGTAGCCGATGCACCGAAGAGCCCAAACACTCCAGACATTCCTATACTGTTCTTCATTATAGGGTACAGTTTTGTGAAACCAAATAGAACTGCATTGAACAGGCAGAAAATGTAACCTCCGCAGAGACCACGAACTTTCGTCGGTAGAAGTTCTCCAATCATGAGGCCTGGTAGGAGGAAGAAGCCCAATGTGTTGAAAGCGACATAAGCGAGTATTAATGCTGGTGGAGTAACGCCGGTCCCCGGGCCTTGCGAGAGCAGGAATGCGAGAGCCAGGGTGCACACAGCTGTGCCCACACCTGACACCATGACGAGTGCTCGACGGGTCATTTTCAATAGGAGCAAGCACGCTAAAACTGTTACACCGAGACGAACGCAGGCGCTCGCGTTAGCAGCCATCTGTAATCATACAAATCAATCCGTAAAAGTGTATTTCAGATGTTACGATGAAACAAGGCGAGACGATAGCGATCGTAGTGTTTTGACGGAAATTTCAAATTCAAAGTCAAAGGCGAAAATCCTTTACTCAAATAGGCACATTTGTATATGCGCACTGTTGATGCGTACATTACATGTAAAATATACTCGTAGCATGGAAGTGAGTTGATGGCGTCAACTTTAGCAACCTGGTGAGAGCAATAATTTACACCCAAGCATTTTTATCGTATACGTTGTCCTTAATATTAAAATAGGACTTTTCTATAAGCTTACGTTTAACACAAACGTTGGCTTGGGCATCTAGAGAGGATGGGGGAGGATCGTGCGGTGAAAATGGCATTCTTGGAGCGTGCATTAGGAAAACGTCCTGTTGGACTTTCCAGGTATCGATTGATGCATCCTGCAAAGATTTACTCGCCCTTGGAAAAGCCGATTGGCGGGGAGTGACGTTAAATAGAGGCAGTTTCTGGTTTCGAAGGCAAAGATCCTCTTTGGATCACTGAGCCGTCGACCAAACTCTTACTTACAGTAAGTAAGTAAGAGTTTGTTTGCCTTTTAAATACCAAAATAAAAAAACGTTAGGTGGCACAAAGTAGGTAAGTAACTTCGAGAACTATGTTGACTTTGATTTATCTATTGCGCTATCTTCGATAAAATATGATAGGTAATATAGGTAATATAGGTAATATAGGTAATATAGGTAATATGAATAGGTAGGTACGAGAGAAATTGTATGAACATAACTCTAACTTACTTTTCTCCTTTCAATGTCGTTAGCGTAATATAAATATGTTGTATAAATTGTATGAGAGTAATTTACATAACGACTAAGCGTTCCTTCAGAAAAATGTATGAAAATAACTTACATGAGGATTAAGCGAGCCTCCGGAGTCCCTCACGATGTCGACAGCGTAAAATATGACGACATAACTGCCGGATAGAATTTGCAGCATGTTGAACGCGTTGATCAGCACAAGCGGCTTAAGCACCGGTGGACGCAGCACTGTTGCCAGAAAGCGTATGGTTTCCTCCCCGCGCGCCTTTTCCTTTTCCCTTGCTGATATCAGTTCGTGCAGTTCACGTTGAGCCTGTGTTATAATGAAGTATATTTTAAGTAGGTATATAGATTATAGATGTATCTTAAACAAAAAGATTAATAAGATTAGTACTATATCTATATTACGCTTGAGCATTCGTTTATTTGCGGTGAGAAAGTGCAAATCGTCCACGATTGTAAATTAGTACTCCCAATTACCTCCATAGCTTGTTGCATATAACACAGCGTCAAACATCTCACAAAGACCTGCTTAAACTGACGCTTCTTTTGATGTGTTCTCAGCTTTAAGTTACCTACCTATTACCGGCCCATTTTACCGGCATTTGTATATATATAGGAGGTATATATATACACGACACGTCTCCTCTCAGAATAAAAAGGGCTTAGGCCGTAGTCCACCCGGCTGGCCCAGTGCGAATTAATAGGCTTCACACGCCTTTGAGAAAGCTAACTTTCAGGCATGTAGGTTTCCTCACGATGTTTTTCACCTTTATAGCTAGTGATATTTTAGTCCTGGCCAGTGGCTTCTTTGCGGGGACACTTAGATAACACGTTTCAACAGTCAGATTTATTAACACTGGTGATTATAAATCGAGTAACTACTGTGAAAATCCCTCTCTCCTAGAAGGGGTTAAATAGATCAACATCTCTTTTAAGACAGCTGCCTAACATTTAAAGTATTATTTTATATCATTTAATTTTATGAGGTGGATTTTATTGATCGCTATAACCGATCTGTTAAATAAATACTTAGTTACATTCGAGTCAATGCAGTTGTGAAAGAGCGGCATTTTTCAATCCATTGAATTTGTAATTGCTGTCATGCTGTGAATATATACGAGAAGTATGACATCAATTGCCAAGTGCGTTCTTATTGAGCTCATTAGCCACGATTGGTGGCATAAACACAAATGTTCCACTGAAGTCTTTTAATGAAAATAAACAACTACTTAACTTGTTTGCGCGTACGCGGGCACTTCATTTTTTGTTTGTTGTTTTGATTAATCAAGTAGGTAGCTACTAGCTAAACGAAACATTATGTAAGCAACGTAAAGCAAGTCCTATTGAAATGTTTATTAATAAGAATGCGAAGTTATTTGTAGATTGTTACAGGCTTGTAGGTCGAAGTTATACATATTTACGTAATCTCCAAATGAGCGGGAATCGCACCCGGGATCTGGTGATCCGTAGTCAAACATGCTTACCATGCATGCATGCTACTAACGGGGCAGCTCGTGTAAAGAAAATAAAATACGTTATAGAAGTCAATGAGGAAGTTAAAAAAATAATTTTATTATTAGCATCGAAAATATGAAATCAACGATATCTTAGAAACGGTGCATTCTAGCTCAAAAATAATGAAAAAATTCTCCACTTTTATTTGACTTCAAAAGCTTGCCGTTGCTGGAAGTGGCTACCCTACTGACAAAGACGTGCCGCCAAGCCGTTTTGCGATCTTCACCTACCGCGTAGGAAGAAACCAATTATGGGTATGGTCCCTTAGCGGGCTAGCCCGCTACCATCTTATACTGCATCGTCATATTATATCAAAATGTGAGATGTCAGTCAAGAGCTTACTTATAGTGAACCTGTAGCCTAGAAAGTAATACATAATTTAAATCACAGTCTAAAAGAAGCCTTATTAGAGGGCTGCCAAAGTTTAAATAAAGATAGCAACTCACAGTATCAGGGTCTCCTCGTAACCTCGACATAGCTGCCATCGCTTCGTGGAAACGGCCCCGCCGTGCAAGCCAAGTTGGACTTTCAGGTGAGAAGCATAAAGCTACAAATGCTAACGTCGGTAGCAATATGGACAAGTGTGCCACGGATCGCCATGACAAAGCCCCTCCGAGGGCATACACGTAGAGCACTCCCAAAGAATATGCTACGAATGGAGTTCCTATAAGTAAACCCCTTAAACGAGGTTCTGAGATCTCTCCTAAGTACACCTGAAGACAAAAAAGGTAAGCCTTAAAACCTTTTACCGAATTACCACTCATGCGAACTTCTGTCTCCATTTCTTAATTTGAGGATGACGAGGAACTGAGGCGACTGGATAATAAACTAAAAGCCAGGGCACCGTATAAACTTATTTGGGTCGCCAATTTTCATCTCATGGATTCGCAAATACACACAGTCCAAGGCACGGACATTCACTCTCGATTTGTTTACGCCCAAAATTAATGATCAAACTAATGCAAATGATATGAAATCTGCACATTATCATAATCTGTTCATTTAAAGTTTTTGGAAAAAAAATCTGTGAGTAATATAGAACAGAAGAAAGTTTTCATAATTATTGTTTGTCAATCTGTTTGTCTGTATGACTGTTGGTTTGTGCGCGCATCACGCAAAAACTACTGATCGTATTTGAGTGCAAATTGGTAAATTTATAGCCGATACTCTGGATTAAGTAGTAGTAGATGCAACAAAATAAATCTTATCGTTTTGTCTAGAACTGTCAGTCCGAATGTAGAAAAACTGCGCTTCGTAGGATATATCTATTGAGGAAATTGTAGACTATGTAGCACTACGCTGCGAACCATAGTGGACGCGAGTGAAACCGCAGGGCTCAGCTAGTTTATAATAACAGTCTTTACCCTTTCGATGAGGATAGCTCTGCTAACTTTTTTCATTTCATCTGTAGGTTTAGGATTATTGTATTGATGAATGATTATAAACTTGGGCGTTAGATCCGCTAGTTGCTACTAATGAGAGCGTAGAGTGCAGTCACGCTTTCTCCAATTCTGGCCAAAATACGACGTCTGTTACTTAAGCTCAACAGTTGAATCGATTTTGCTGAAATGAGCTGGAGATAGACGTAGGAGTATTGTCATCCCGAATAAGCATCCAGCAACCGTTCCTTTGGCTTTAACATGTAACTTTGACACGGATTAGGCGGTAAACCACATAGCTTACATTCTGGAGAGGGCCGGAGGCATCCCTTTTCCTTGGCAATTTGGCATATAGGATGCATCCAGGAAATGAATATAGAATACTTTTTATTTCCAAACAGCAAGAGGGCAACGTTCCCGGGGGATAAAAAAAAAATGAACAGCTAAACTCATCATCATTAAAAAAACGTGAGAAGGAAAACTGAAACTGTTATATTTCAGTAAAGTAGGTATATATTTCTAGCTTTATAATGTCGCTTAGCTAACAACACTACGCTAGTTAAATCGGCATAGTTTTTAGGAGGAACCTACCTACAATAAACAGCTCTCTTAATATTGATAAATGAGTTTTCTGTTTTCTTAAATTAAATATATTATGCAAAAATCTGTTTGATTTTGCATAATATATATACTATAGTAAGAGAGTTTTTGCTAGTCTACTTCAATGTCTTATGTCTTCTCAATCTCTTTCTTCAATGTCTTCAGGTTACTTGCGATAAAAAAAAAATTCAAGTCGGTCTGTTTGTAGTGACTGGAACCTAGTGTGATCGGAAGGCAGATTCTACCGAGAAGAAGCCGGCAAGAAACTCAGCAGGCTGTTTTTAACATCGATACAACAATTATTCTATCTTGCGAGATAAAGAAGTAAAGAAACAAACTGATTAGGTATGGACATACTTGTGACGGTGCAGCAAGAATCCCGACGGCAAAACCGCACACGATCCTCCCCAGTAGCAACAGAGCGTGATGTGTGGCTGTGCCTATTAAAATCCAGCCGATAATTAGCGGAAGAGTAGACGCCTGGAGTGTACGCTTCCTTCCTATCGCCTCCATAATGGGCCCAGACAACATGGACCCGAGTGGTGTAGCCGCGGAGTGTATACTTGCTGGAAACAAAATTATAAGAAATCAAGTTAGGTCTAATAGTACTAGCGGATCCCTGTGACTTCCTCCGCGTACAACTTCTGATAAATTGTCCGACAAATGTACCCTGACCAATCGCGTCGCATTTCCAGCCCGAGAAATAGCTTTCTAAGCGTCCTAGCGTGTTAGATAACAATGTATTTGATACCAATCTTCAGTCTAACATCCGTTTCCTGCTCAGTTTTTTATTGAATTTATTTATTAGTCCACCCCACATTGGTGGACCAATAAATAAATGGGCCAGCGTGGTGGACTACGGCTTTATGCAATTCTCAATGATATATATAATAATAATATATGTGTGGGGAGTCCATGCCCTGTAGTGGGCCAGCAGGACTGGCACATACAGGAGACAAAAATTATACCCCCCGATTATATTCCCTGTCCTGTGGGGATATAAATAACATGTCTACCTGCAAAAACACAGGAACATGGAGAGGTTTATCCCCGTTTATAATTACACATTAATTATTATGATATTATTACTTATTAGGATATTATTTCAACTTGTGCGCCAATGCTCTGAGAGTTAATAAATAAGGTTAGGTTAGTTTATAGGTGGCACTTCTGTGTACCTACAAACCTGATTCTAAAATCCTCACTTTTAGTTTAACATATTATATTTATGCTAAACAAATATAATATACGGACATAGTAGTTGACGACTATTTGACTATTTGCACTTGTACCTACTCGTACCATGTAAATGTTTATCATGAAATGTAAAACTTATTGCTGGCTGACAGACGTGGACAAAAATTTATGTAATTTGTACATCTATAATTACTCGTATAATAAAACTGTAACGGATCGAACTCTGAACATTGAAAATATTTTTTTTTGTTTGATACTGAAGCCCAAACTGTTTTTTTTTTTATTCAGGTCTGTCTGTCTATATCATGGCCGTTTATACGAAGTCGGACACAAAATACTCCGGAAATTCAGCTCTGTTCATGAGGGGATGAAAGTTTGTGACCATTGTACACCATAACTACGTCTAATGTTAACCGATTTAAATAATAGTTAGTATTCTGAATAGTTTATCAACAAATTTTGTGTAGAACTAATGAATATGATTGGAAATAAAGGGCAGAACTCTTCAGAAGACAGCAGCAAGCTCCTCACTTAAGGCTCAACACTGCATAGAGAGTATGCATAGGGTATGCAAATGATATAAAAAAGAAGAATTCCCAGAACGAGTTATAAATACTTAGGTTTAGTTATAAATATTAAGGGTAGGCTTTTTATAACTCTTACTAAAGATTTTCTTAATTTTATATCATCTGCATACCTTGTGCATTCACTCTATGCACGCAACTCACGATACTGAATACATAATGTGTTGCCAAATTTATGAGGAGCTCAATGCTAGGATTTAATAAAAAATGTTAGAAATTTCTTGGTCAACCTTAAGCATACGAATCAAAAAACAATGCTATTTCGATTCTTCCTTTAACGATTACTATTCTTTTTTAGTGATAGGAGCTATTGTATATTTCCCATTCATCTTAGTTTATCAAATGTACTTGACGTGTTGAATTAGATTGTATTGAGACAAAATATTATGCTAAGTTCAGAGACAAAAAAAATAAAGTAAAATACCTACTATTCAAATATTTAAAGGTCAGCTTTAATATCCTCTATATAATGATAAATAATCTCTGTACGTATGTGTACTTACTTAGTAACAGTCATTCAAACAATCCTAATAACTAATAAAATAGTTTTTTTTGAGGAATATTCAATTTGTTTAATTTTCCTCAAAAAAACTATTTTACTTGCAATCAGAATCATTGGTATGTCGAACTATCCGGATAGGGCTCGTGGCAAGTCAGATTGAGGCTCTTTTCTTAAATTCGACCCTGCATCAAATATTGTTTAAATGCTAAATTGCTCAAACTGCCGCCCGTTGCAGTAAACCAAATACTCTATCCTGTGCAAAGTGTAAACAAAATTGTCACAGCGGTATACTTCGTAATAAGTGCGCTGTTTAACATATCAGACAAATAATATTATAATATTAAGGATTACTTAAACGATAAAAAAGCTTGGATGTGAATTGCTCTAGCTTCATAGCTAAATAAATTTAGTGTGAGATGGTAATAACAAAAAAAAATACCCGGCTAAGTTTGTTGTGGGTTTTTCTTAGACCAGGGCGCGTTTGAAACCTGGCTTTAGGTTTAAGTTGGCGAACGAAGTTATTACCATCCCCTTACAATTATGTAAATATGTATGTTTGAACGCTTCATAAGTCCCTGTGATAGGCCTACATGAATAAATAAATTATGAATTTGAATTTGAATTTATCAAAATACTTAGTATAAAAGAACGAAAAACTCACGCACATATAAAATGAAGGTTCCTTTGGCTAACATTCGTTGTACCCATATGACATTATGCTGACCTACACAGATCTGAATGAGGAGGACCTATTAAACAAGCTTGATATGTATGTAAAAAACAAGATGTAATGTTAATGTTCAAATAAACTTTTTCATTTTCATTTTCATTGAGCGCTTGCAAGATCTAGCGTATTAGATTTATTTTCGGCCTAAGTAATTTCTACATTATAATATTTCAGAATAGTATAAGGTTATGAAAAGAACGTATATAAATCGAAGATATCCTTGGCTTACACGCCTTTTACCCATATTACATTATGATGACCTACAGATCCGTATGAAGAGTTACCTACTGAACAAGCACTTTGAGATTTATTTTTTAGGAAGGCTAAGGAATTTCTACCTTATCAGTGAATACCGTGCTCGTCTCAAGTGGCTTCCTTATAAGATTACGTCGAAATTTCCTCCTGTCATAACTTTATCATGCATGCTCTTCGTACTCCTCTCTATTTTAAAGACCGCTCCGCCTTAATTATTTGGCTCTTCATATATCGTCGCGCTATTGTTGGGATAACAATGTCCCCAAAGCCACTTAAAATAGTTTGTAGTTCACATTTTACGGTTAATGCTGTGCTATTATGGAATGCCTTATCTTCCTAATTATGTTCGATACTCAGAATCTTTAAATATTTTTAAGTCGTCTCAAACACCCTTTGTTAACTATACAGATGTTTGTGAAAATTTGTAGCTGTATTTGTTTTTTTTTTTTTTATGAATTTATGTTCGTTGAGTTGGGTTATGTTGGGTTGACTCGGTTGATTGACCGCTAGGATACGATCAAGTATGATCTCGCGCAAAGAGGGCGGGTACAACCGTACACGGGCCTGGATTGTTTCCATGTTGACACCGTGTATACGTTCGAGGTACCGGATAAACCCATTTCATATAGCGTGCCTTAATTAATTCGTTCTTACAATAGTTAAATAGCGAAATCAGATTACCTTCAATCAATTTATTAAATGATTGTTAATCATTTAAACATACACACCCCTAGAATATCTAAATCATTGCACAATAGATACGAGTGGTCATATAATGAGCGTAAGACTAAATAGCCGTCAGTAACTAACTCTCTCATGTCGTTCAGCTAGGTCAAGCTAAAATATTCATCCATTTCAAACTAAAATACTGAATCCGCCCACTGTTGCATGTATTCAAAACACTTACCGATATACATACATTTTAATACATTATATTATTTTTTATACGTATTACGTGCTCCACGTGTAGATACTTTCCAATATTTTTTTTTAAACGAGACGTTTGAACACTTGAACAGGAAATATAGTGTAGGTAATAAAAGTGAACACACTATATAAATGTTGAAAGAATTGTCATTTGTGGCCTTGTTATCGTAGCTTCAGTTTTATTGTCACAATCAAAGTCAAGTTCAGTTAACGAATGTAGTTATCACCATCGCCTCATTCATTACATTGGAAAAAATTGTGTGCTCGCGTCGATTGTGCCTTCTCTAGTCTATTGGACTGGGGAAAGTATTGACTTTGATCATTACAGTTGTATCATATAAGTTTTATGTAGTCGGTATACATGCAGTTGTATGATGTCTTGTACCAGCGACCTCAATACGTGGTCGTTTTATCGTACCTATCTAACGTTTTCGTATTGTTACTCGGTCTCTCTCGTAATCTACTTTCGTACTTCTTGAAAGTAGAGTCGTTTAACGTACGCTACTCGATATGATTAAAAGTTACAAGGCCGATTGGTCAAGTTCAAGTTTTTCTCAGAAAAGACTAACACTAACTTACTACCATTAAAAAAAAGCTAAATAAGGCCTCATCCGTGGAGAAATCTTCGGCTAAACTTTTTATACTAACCTAATGAATATAGAAGGCTGAAGACATTTTAAAATGCTTAAAGTTAAATCAACAGGTGCAATTTGGAAGGGCTTTTGGAAAACTTTTTGTTGGGATCAATACGTTTAAAAAACCTTAGTATAAAGTTTCATCATCAGTTGACAACAAACATCAGCTGTGATTACATTAAGGGTCACGGTCATGGATTGCTAAGGAATCGGTCCTAGCGAATGTAAAACAATAATTCACACATTCACACCCACATCCTTACAAATTATTTAGGGTCCCAGGCTATATTTAAGGCTACGTTTATATCGAAGCTGTGGTTAGATGCGAGATATGCATATTGTGTAGACCTCCCTGGCGCAGTAAGAGCGTCAGCGTTGGATTTTTTTTTAATTCTGAATAATACCTATCCGTTAACAAAAGGTAAGCAAAGATGCAGTTGATGTGTAACAAGTTAAATGTAATTTGTAGGTACGTTGCTACCATCAAATGGAAAATAGATTTAATGACCTTTGGCCATTGCGTGTAGGCAAATGGCGCCGTTACGATGGCGAATGGAGTCGGTAAAGTCTATGAATTGATAACATTGAATTCTTATAAATAACTTGGTGAGTTACTAGTCACGACAAATTCTTTAACGTACCTAATCGGAATGATATCTATAGTGTTATTCTTGAATATATTTCTTTCAAGATTTCACAGTTTGTTTGCAGTAAAAGTGCTATGAAAAATCACATTGCTTATGCGTTAAACGAGAAAAGCCTGTGATTTGTAAAAGTAAAATTATTCCGTTTTTCATTGCAAACAATAGACATTAACTGCTGGACATAGGTATTTTGCAAGGACTTCCGCACTCAACGATCTCATGCCTTATTTGATTACCTGCGAATCGCTTGATGTCCACATACTGGGGGTTGTGTGCTTTCCAGTGGATGGCCATTTTAGCACCTTGGGACCCCAACGTCCATCGGTTCTCGGTTGCCATTGGCTTCGCGTCTTGTTTAGCCATACTTCCGCAACTTTGGTTCTTTAACTGCTGTTCTTATTTCTTATTTGATCATAATACTTATAATTCTATCTATTGCCTGCTGAGTGAATCTGAGCCTTCATGAGAGGCCCTTATTAAGCCACCATGTTTCGAAGTTATTGTTCATCACTGCAGGAAAAACGCACTTGCCTTCAGACAATTGGCTTTTAAACGAAAATATGACACGTAGATTCCAGAACGTGGCCCATATGTGTTAAATTAGGTGGTTTACCTCTTTCTCTAAATTTGACACAAGTACCTAACTGGTAGAATGAAGCGGTGCCCAGCCAGCCCAGTGGGTAGGTATTCGACTTCACTATCGGGGGGCCGAGTTCGAATCCCAATACGCACCCCTAACTTTTCTATATGTTATGTGCGTTTTAATAAATTAAAATATCACTTGCTTCAACGGTGAAGGATAACATAGTGAGGAAACCTGCATGCCTGAGTTCTCCATACTGTTCTCAAAGGTAAGTGGAGTCCACCAATAAGCACTGGACCAGCATGGTGGATTACGGCCTTAACTCATTAGGCATTGTGGGAGGAGATCCGTGCCCTGTAGTGGGGGTTCATATGATGATGATGAACGAACTGGATTGTTGGTCTTAGTGATGCTTAGGTATATATAATCCTCTACAATTTGAAATGAAAAGAACCACCAAGGCTTTATTTTCGTTAGGCTATTTTTGTGTGTAGTCAGTGGCGTGCACTTCATACATGCACAAAAGCACTGCCTAGCCTAAAATACTGCTCCTATAGGAGGAGGATTTTTGCCATCTTATGCAATTTTCCTGCTGTATATACCCTGGTAAGAAACCCAGTGCAGGCTACTGTGCGCAGTAGCTTCTATGCTTTTAACGTTAACTGCCTTTAATCATTTTACCTACGTGGATAAACCCCCTTTTTGATAAACATGGCATAACATCACATATTAGAGCGTGACAAAGCACTGCGTCGCTATTCCAACATCATTACACGTTTATTATTAAGTGACAATGGGTACTCAGGTAATTATTATATCAGTTATTTTGCATTGTTATCAAGCTTTGATTTCATGCAAATTGTTGACGATAGAGATTTAGGTTGTGTTATGCACAAAGTCTACAACTTAGTTCATAACACAAGTCATTTTGTCCAGGCCGTTCATCCCATAGGTATATTAAGGTCAAAGAGAAAATGGGTTTTAAAAGCGGTTTAAACACCTAGAATAATTGCTTTTCATTGCAATTAGGAAGAAGTGAAACATAATATTAAAAGTAAATATTATAAGTGCTATTTGAACAAGCCGAACCTATCCTGACATATGTTCAGTATGATAAACGACTAAGACACCGGTATCTTTGAATAGTTCGAGTCCATGTAGAACTGAAGTGTATCGATAATGTTGTAGTATTTATATCGAAATACCTACTAACTCAATGTCAAGAGCATTGGTTATTAATCAAATATATTTTCAATTGCTTCTTGAAAACTATCTATTAACTAATTATTAATTATTAGGGTATTTGTAAATCCTAATCAATTTAATAAAATATCAAAAGTTTGGTTATTTACCCACTTTATAAAATTACTAAAACAAGTATCTATTTTTGTCATAAAACAACGGAATGCTATATAAATTACAAAAATCTTTATATTCATGTTTAATCAAATTTAAGTTAAACAAAAATTCTGGTTGACAAAAAATTTGAGCCCAGACCAATCTGCTTATAATACCACCGTTGCACTAAAAAGATCCCTACGAGCGTAACCTGACGGGATTAGTTTTAAAGCCGTTGCAAACTAAAACGCGACCTAAAATGCAACTTGAACGCTTCGTGCATTATTCCATTTCCATTTTATAGTTGCCTTAATAAAATTAAACGCAACCTAAATAATAATTTGTGATAATATATATTTATTTTATATAATAAATATGCAAAACTTCAGAGGTCACTTCGTCATTTTTTTCTGTCGAGAAGATCGCAATGCTTTATCGTGTCCAGCGGATAAACATTTAGTTAGAATTAAGGTCAGGAGTAACTTTTGTTTACTTTCGCTGTGATAAACTTCATGTATACTAAGCTTAACCTTAGCACTTCTATTCTACTAGTAGATATTTAGCATGGCTTTACCAATCCAAGATCCCATTTCATCATCAATTCTCATAGTGGAGTTTTCTGTGCGCAGTTGTGGAAGGGCAACCGCTGAAAAGCCAATAGGGTGTCCCGCGCCCGCCGCTAATATCAGCACTGCACATGTGATCAGGCACTGCAACAAAAGAAAGATAAACATAAGTACGAATTATTTTTCAATACAGTTGTTAAAAAAGTTGTATTTTCCGCAGTAGTCCCTTTTAATCTTCCCCTCTTTTTGATTTACTTCTGTTCCGAGACTAATTTATTTTTTGATTACGTCACTTATCATTTCAACTTTTAAATATAGATATATATCCATAATATTATATTTAAAAGTTCAATGTCGTTTGGTGATGGCAAATCAGAATACAGTCGTCTCCAACCCGCCTCTTCCCGCGGGTGTAGTAGGAGACGAGTAAGGGAATATAGTTGAGTACGGGCAGCAGCGTACTCAGTATTACTACCACCATCTGCTGCGATCACCAACCCGTCTGCCCAGCATGGTGATTATGGGCTAACCCTCCCGGTTGGAGAGGCCTTTAGTCCAGCAGTGGACTATTATAGACTGTTGATGATGATGATGATGAATGCTCGTTTTTACTAATTACGAACAGGGCCATGCCAAATAAGTATCGCCTAATCTAAGGATATTCTTAGGCATACATCTTTCACCAATCACCTTTGACCAATAGTTATCACCTAAAAATTGGTAAAACATTTCGCCATTGAATAACTTGAGTTAGTAGGATTTTCTTCAATAATACTCATATATCTACGGGCAGTTAGTTTAAAATTTTTAATTAAACATATTAAAAATAAACATGGGTAAATGGACTAAAGTAGTCACAAAAGTAATTTCTGGAAAATAAAGTAGTCCATATCTCTCGGACAAAAACTTATATTCCAGGCAAACATATTTGAAAACACGTGTTTGTGAATGTTAAAAATAATGAGATGAGCGTAATAACAGATAGTTATTTAAAAAGCGTAGACGGACATTTCATTTTTTTTTCTAGAATCGGTAATCTGTAAAACTGATTATTATGTAAGTAAATCTTCACATCGCTCCACTTGGTCGTATAATACTTATGATAAGATAATATCGACCGATATATTTCATAGTAACTGCTGTTAATATTTTATCTCGTAAACTTGACATCACATAAGGTCTTCATTACTAAGTATGAACCTATCAATAAGTAGGGTAGGTACATCAATAAACGATATTGGAAAATGCCGTCCACATTAAATTAATACCTCTTGTACTGGTTACATGAGCTGGCAATCTACTTAATTGGGATCAAATGATGTTTGCACTCTCACTGCAGCCAGCGCCTTATGTTCACAACAATTTATTAAGAACGGAAGAGTTTACGAGCGTGGCTTTACCTTTTCTTGAAAAGGTTAATTGAAGTGATATTAGAACGGACAAGTGACAACTGTCAATCGGTTGTAATAGTATCGATATAAAGTTTATCGGAGGCATACATTTCTGATAAACGGAAGAAAAAACAACACTGGCGGGTAAACTTTTCGAACGCGCGTTGTTTTCCGTAGAGCAATATTGAGTTTACTCCGTATACGTAAATCGCAATTATTGGTTGGTTATCTACGTAGGAAGGCCCGAAATAATATTATAAACACATTTAAAGGGCTCAAATATTTATAATTACGGAGCCAAGTTTCTTTTTTAAATTTTGTCATACTTAATTTCTCTAAATCGAAGCTGTATTTAGAGGTTTTCAGGTTTGTAGCAAAAACTGCTTTATCTCAAATGCCGCAAGTTTAGTTTATCTGTCTCTAATCATATTCTTGACTACTGAATCTTACGTTATCTACTTATATACTCTTGAACTACGGAGCTGGATCGAAAATTTATATTTGCATTATATAGCATTTTTTACTATGGCCTTGAGATTTAAATCTTTTATGAATTTCATACAAGTCTGTATGAAACTCCGTTATTTTTAATGAAAATTGGTATTTACTTGAAGAATTAAATGGTATTGCTATGGCTTCAGGATTTGTAAAACATTCACACCAAAACTGGAATAAATAGAGGATGAAAGTTTATTTGCTACAAATGTGCTAATCTCTGGAACAGTTTGTAATAGCCTTTTGTATTTAATAGCCCGTCTTCAAAAACGTTATATCACCCTACCACGTTACTTAACGTATGGGCGATGTAGGTTTGTTTAGGCCGAAACGAAGTCGTAGATATAGATAGCACAATTTTAAACTAGTTATCTTAGTTTAGATTAGGGATTTCCGTACAACAGATTTGATGTCTTAAATAGTAGTTCGTACCTGGTTAAACACGCCTCGGACAGAGGAATATGTTTCGCCTTTCACATACGGAGGTAGAGTGGCTGTGGAGCTGATGCTACGGAGGAAGCTCTGCAGAGCCTCATATTCGTCCTGGCTCTTGGCTTCCTTGCTCATCACCTCGGGCTTGCGGCCTTTCGCCAGCATAATCTCGTGCGCGCCATCACTGCACGACAAAAACATTTATTAATTAGTTACCTACCAATTTTATACTCACATTGACACACACTGATGATAGCATAGTGATTTTAAAAACAGATTTAAAGTTTCAGCACTCCTTTACAATATATGTTTCCATCGTAAAAATAAGCTAACACAAGAACAAGATGTCTGTCTTCAACTTTAAAGAAGGCATGTTGTGTCGATACCACGTAACACGTTATTAGGGAAACTAGAAGTTTAATTAATTCATGAGATATGGTGTGTAAATAGTAAGAAATAATGCGAATGCTAATTAAAATCTAGAGCTATCATTCGTTTTACGAGAGTGTAGCTACCTTTAACACGTGTTACGTGATTGTGAGTGTGTGCTTATATCTAACACGCGTTCATTAGCGTTCGCTAATCTGCAGTTCGATTACAACAGATTAAACAAACTCTCTATGTGTAGCTATAACCAGTGCATGGATTAGCACAGATTGAAAGTAAATAATACTTAATCGATTCTATTCTACTCAACTTAGGATGCTGTAGTCCTAATCTGACCTTATTAGATTATGCTCAATGACATCAGCAGAGTAACTCATCAGATGGGGCTACAAATGAACATGAGCAAGACGAAGATTAGGTCTGATGCTCATAAACCGCTCCAATCAGTCATCTTTGAGAGCACTGCACTCAAAATTGTCGAGGAATACCATCCAGTTAGTTAGGTCCAATTTCGACAAAAAGGTGGACCGCCAACTCGAATCGGCGTTCGGAAAACTCCGTGACATTTTTACAAAATACCTCAATGCCTGAAGACCAAATGTCAGTGTCTTTGAACATATAATATAATATGATAAATCACCGATATCGCTCAAAAAGTCGCGAGACTAAAGTGGCAATGGGCGGGGCACATAGCTCGGACAACCGATGGATGTTTGGGTTCTAAGGTGCTGGAATGGGCACCTCGCACTGGTAAACGCAGCGTTGGTAGACTCCCGAAGCGAAGCATTGGTGGACGGATGATATCAAGCGAATCGCACTGCGATTCGCTAGTCTCAAGCGACACAAGACCGTGGTATTTGGAACTCCATATTATTATTATCAGGTTATATTTAGTTAGAGCTCAATGGAGATTGCACCCTTGCCTTCCTCGAATCGTAGATATCGCAAATAATAATTAAAGAATATAAATACTTAATCTTTATTTTAAAGCGCTTTGATGGTGCGGTATTAATAATTGTACTTTGTGTCACGTCTAAGTTTATCAAAGAAAGATTTATCACGCAACGTAGAGCCGATGTAAAGGTTATATGCGTTATATTACTTTCTGAATTACTTTAATTCATATATGTACGTGACTAGCCGACGCCCGTATTACGAATAGAATGAAAAATAACTATTCATTTAGTTGAATAACAATATGATAATATAGTTGTTGTTTTTATTTCAAAGTTCTTTAATAATATGAATGGTAAACTTCAGTGTTTTGAATATTTCAACTCTATTCAATTGTACAAGTGTGGCAAACTAGTTCGAATACTAACTAAACGTTTGAATTTTTTTATTTACGGACCAATGATGGTATGTAGAAAAGAACGCCTATAAATAGAGCAACACCTGGCAGGGAACATGGATTTAATGGAACACGTCTTATGTCAATCAAGGCGTCATCTGAGACCTAGGTGCTAAGCCTCAGGTGCCTGTAAGTGCCTACATAGCCAACCATGCCCCCCAGGCCGTAACATAGCAAAGCAAAAATGCTTAGCGGCAGAAATAAGCTTGGCGATAGTGTTAGTTAGTTCTACCCACGTCGAGCTCTGTTACAAAAACTACTAATAAAAAACAAAATAACATTTGGCTTAACCGCTGAACCAATTAGAAGGAAAAAGAATATTTATCTGGGCGCACGCCACAGCTAGTAGGTATGTTAATATACTCTTTGGTTGGATGAATCGCCGTGTTACAACAAAGGCAAAAAATGCCAAAGATTACCTACGTATATATCATGTGAGTTGTCTTGTAATTTTCTGCATGGGCATTACAAATTGCTTACAATCAAATAAATTGGCTGTGTAAAAAGAGTGTCATTATTGCAAAATTACTATTTCCTTGTGCCTTTACATTTAATAGTGTGGACTATACTATTACAATGTTATTTACCGCATAGTTATTTGGATAACTACCTAGTTAGGCTAGTTATTCCCCGAGAATTAGTTTGCGTTTTTTTTCGGTTTTAAAAAACTCCTCTTTTATTCTTTTACTCCTTTGCAAAACAATCTATGCAAACGAACCTATGCAGAATTTCGCCATTACGAATTTACCTATCTGTGAAGTACTAGAAATAGTACTAGTAGTAATTAGTACCTATGGTTAGTTACTTAGCTTATGCCAAGTGAATTTTGATTATTGACATGAACACAAATGTATAAAAACATTGCTTTCTCTAAAAAATTTGCAATTTTTTTCCTTTTTAAATTGTGCCCTGATCGTAAACCCAGTGCACGGCATAACTAGTGATGACTTCGAAATATGGTCGTTTAATATGAATTTGATTGGAATATCAAAATTACTCAGCGATGGAGAACACTATGCTAGGTGTGATTAAATCAGAAATTACGAGATCCGCCCGTAGCTGTGGTTCATCTACCGATAGCCCTACGATTTGCTAAGCTGAAGTGGTATTGGACGCGGCACATAACTTGTAGGGCCGATAGACTTTGGGGCTCCTAAGTTCCTTCTATATATATAAAAGGCAAAGGTGACTGACTGATCTATCAACGCACAATTCTAACCACTTGACGGATCGGGTTGACATTTTGTATACAGATAGTTAGGTTAGGTTAGGTAATAAAGGACATATACATAGTTATTAGTTTGTAAAAAATCCTTTATTTATCAATTAAATTTTAAAGGTACATCCATGAAATATTATCCTGGATTTTAGGTTCTCGATTAAAAATAAAGAAATACGTGTTTCACTAATTTTAATAATTCCACCCCAAGAAACATAAAATGCGATGAAAATTTATTTGAAAGTTTCTGTATTTTTAACTAATGTCAATAAATATTGGTTTTGATTCACACAGATGGCGCCGCGAGTAGGCGCGAAGTGTCTCAATGCAGGGCGTGTGGAGAGAGTTATTAATAGCCCAAAATTATACAGTTTGTATGCACCAACAAGGACCAAGTCTCGGGGAACTAGTAGTCAAAAACAAAGAAAGGTACCTAACTAAAAGGTACCTATCTCATTGTTTGTCAAATAAATAGGATTTGAGTACAACCGTTAGAATGTATGAAATGCCGGCATTTTTAGACACGTCTGACGTCTCAATCAGCACGAAGATATGTGGGTTTATATCTACGTGAGTTGAATAGTTTGCCAAAAAATAGAAATGTCGAAACAGGTATTCGTATAAATAGATAAAATACTAATATCCATCTAAAAATCATTTATAATTAGGTAAGTAATTAGAAATACTGTTTTTTTTTAATGTCTCTAATCCCACCACGTCTCAGGGCCCGTTTATGATATAACTTGGTTTGGCTTCTGAGGATCATATGTCTAGTAGCCTATAATAGCGCAAGTCGTAGGCTAGATACGCAGGGTAGGCAAACGAAAATCTGTTTAATTTTAACACAATATGATTCTATATGATAAATAATATATTTTAAGAAGGTTTAGTGGTAGACCGGAAGTAGGTACTTTTGATTAGCGGTTAAAATCTCGTTTTCCTCCTCATCTAACCATCCTCATGGAGTTTCCTTGTAACAAATAAACGGTGTACAAAGTAATATACTTAAGTATTTACATTCTACTTAAACAATATATTTAAAAAGGGGGACACCTTTTCTCATAAAAATTGAAAGACACTGAAAAAACATTCCGATTTTTTTTAAGAGTTGCTACTTATGAAGAATCTGGTTAATCTAAGAAGATTGCCTCATCTAATGACATAAAGGGTGACTCATTTTTTGAGCAAAGCGTCAGCATGGCTTTTCAGTAATGCAGCCAGCTATTTTGGCGCCATTCTCTTGGGGCATGACTTGTATAATGTATACGTAACTAGTTAAAGTTATGTTTTAAGTTAGTTATAATTCGTTCAGTAAAAACATTGAAGTGCCTCGGTATTCATGGAGTTTGAAAAATTAACATGCAGCTTCATCCTAGCGCATACAATATGAGCTGACGTAACACCCATCAATATCGCGTTCAATCAACTATCAACTGCACTGTGCACAAACAGAAAAACAAAACGACATATTTATAACGACTTGCTCGTGAAAGCTATAAATAATCTCTTCTCATGGTTGACCATGAAAAGAGAATAATTATAGTTTATTTATAGCCGGACTCGTATTTTCAGAGATGAGCGCGATTCATATAAACAAACTCATATAAGATAAGGTAGCACGTGAGTTAACAACATTAATGAATTCACATGTTTGATTAAAGGTAGGTAAACTGATTAAATATTTGAATATAGTTATACATAAATTACTTTAATGCTTATCAAATGGGTTCTTTGATCCAATTATATTATTATTATTATAGAAAAGTAGAGATAAAGAACCTTTGTTGTTATCATGAAGAGCCTGTACGTTTGTTATTTGGTATTCAGGAAATTATTTTGTTTTCCTTATCCTTTTCCTTATCATTCCTTATCCTTCCTTATCCGTCTGTCTGTCTGGGCGCGAAAATCTCAAAAACTACCTAACGGTATTCATTCAGTTTTTATGTATGGGCAGAGTGATTCACGAGGAAGGTTTTTAGTATATAATTCATTATGTATGTATATTTTTGTAAATTTGCTGAATTATAACGAGGATTGTTAGAGATGTCGGAAAAAATCATACCGACTGGGAGCTTGACCGGCGTGCGCCGTGAAAATTATAAATAATACTAAAAAATAATGTAATAAGTACATGTTTAAATTAATTATTTTAGTTAAGTCACAATAACTGCTTTTTGTTCAAATTTCTAAATCAGAACACTGGAGCACTCGAAAGATGATGATATTCCTATCTTAAAATGAATCCTTATCCAAATAATTAGTTTTATAATTCAGATTGATTATATATCTGTTAATTTCTGATTAATCTTATTTCTCTTTTAATTATTCGATTTGGACCTATCGTTTAGAAGTTACTACGGGTATAAAAATGCTAAAAGTAGAAAAAAATGCCGCGGTGTAAGTCAACTGGACCTACGGCAGTCCATTACATACTCAGGTACACATTTTAAAATTTAATGCATTAAGGTATTACAGAGTGGACTTTTTTGATTATACCCAATAAACTCCGCAACTACTGGACCGATTTTAACCATTTTTCTACCAACAGAAAGCTTTTTTCAAATAAATAAGGAATCCTTAAGAAAATTGCAATAATCTAAAATTTTGCCTATTATAAAGTTCCTTATTTAGCGTGCGCTGAGAAGACTATTGATGATAGATAAAAGTTGTGTACTAGATGATTAAAGCGCTCATTATTGCCGTTGTACTCATTATTGAAACAAAGTCAGAGAAATCTGACGGTTTCCACGAGATTTGTGAAATACCGGAATGAATACAAACGAACTCGCGGGCAACAGCGATATTATTTAATAATGCCTCTGCATATTTTATGCAGGTACGAATTTAAAAAAAATACCGTCCAAGTGAGGTCTAAGATTCACGTGCTGGGTTCCGTATGAAACGAAGGATTCTGAATAAAACTAATAAAAATCGAGCTATGTAGTTATAGTACCGTCAAATTGAATGTGCTGTGTTATGTTTTTCTTCTCCGTACTTTTTGTGGTGTACAACAAAGGCGTTTGCACACAGGAGGACAACAGTGATTTTCTAACCCTGGGCTGTAAGTACCTCGGAATTTCTTAACAGAAAGCCCCTTAAACCTAAAAATTTTAAACAGGTATCTACTTATTTAAGCCCCTATATTTAAAAATAAATTTACCCCATATAATTATGCGTCGTATTATGGTTCTGATCATGCATTATTCATGCATTTGGATATAAAACTTACCTCTGAATTTTTATAATCCTTATTGTTCGGCGATAATATAAGGCATATCCGAATAACACTAAATGCTCCATCTTAATTCTTAATAGATACAAATCACTAACTAAATGTTATGTACTACAAAGGATTAAATACTGTTCAACGTCCTCCTCTTAGACATATTGATCGAGAATGAAAGACAACGAAGCTCTTATCGAAATAACCTTTGAACCTTATTCCTTGATACTACTTAGGTATCGTAGGATTTATAATTAGATTCGTAAGTAACGTAAATAAATTAACATTTGTCATTTACACCACTTACGAATGTTAGTGTTTGTATCGTTTATAATCAAACAATACGTATCATAAATCAAACAATAACAATCAATAAATGAGAGATAGCTACGTACACATTTACATAGTAATTTTAAATTAGGGTTCCGTACCCAATGACTTCAATATATTCATATCGGTTCGTACCCAAAGGGAAAGCCGACCTCACTTTAATGCCCGTCCGTATGCCAAGGATCTAGGTCTTGGAATGAGCTACCAATAAACATTTCTAGTAGTAGAGCTTTTCGTGGCAAAGTTCGTCTGAGGCCACACTTTGTAGGGCGGGTTCCTTGCATACTTTGCGACGTGTTGCCGTTTTAAGGCGATGGCTTTACCCTTATCACTTACTGACGGCCGATTGGCGCAGTTTGCAGAGATCCTGCCTTCTGAGCCCCAGGCCGTGGGTTCGAATCCCACTACTGCAAAATGTCTGTGTGATGAGAATGAATGTTTTTCTCTGGGTGTTTATATGTATATTTTAAGTATTGATGTATGTTATTCAAAAATATTCATCAGTTATCTTAGTACCCATAACACAAGCTACGCTTACTTTGGAGCTAGATGGCGATGTGTGTATTGTCGTAGTATATTTATTTATTATTTATTATTATTTATTAGCTAGACACGAGTCCTTTGCGCAGGATATGTTAAAGTGCATAGGCTTTCGCGCCTAAACAAATGCACTCTCTCGTCCCAACCTTTCTGTATCCGATGGAACGGGAGACCGCTACAATCGGAGAAAGGTTTGGATGCTGTGTCTGGCCGGCGTTCTTCTTGACCTCTAACGCGCCCTTAACCTTCCACCAGGCCTTGCTAACTCGCCGTGTCCGCCAAAATCCGTTGCTTATCAGCTTGCCTTTCACGTCGAGTAAGTCTTTGTACACACGTTGCGGGAGGTAAATGCTGATTGAACCAACGCAAGCGCATAAGGCCCCCTCTACCAGGTTTAGCTCACGAGCCGACGTGGTTTACCGGGGTGTGGCCGCTGAGTGTACAACAGCTACTAGGAGCCACTGGCGAGAGTTTGTGAAGTGCTAGCGAATTTAACCATACAATCTACTCCCTCAAATAGAAGGTCGGTTTGCAGCCTTTGACGCTGAAACTACAGCCCCTATAACTTATTACCTACTTACATACTATACAGGGTAAATACAATTTACCAGTAAGCATTCGGCCTTAGTGTTACGATCATTAAAACTAATACCAGGCCAAGAGCTTTTTGGTATTTTTTATTTAAGCCCATAGAATTAAAATTACACTTATTTTATTTCTGCATATGGACATTATAAATAAAACTATTTGAATGTTTGTATTTATGGAGGTATATATGTTTCAATGTATGGATGTTTGTTACTCTTTCCATTCATTACTACAGCATTATTACGGTATTGTAGCTCAGCAGAAGCGTAATACATAGGCTGTAACTTATACATTTATAGGGTACATTAGTTAGAACATTAAAATAAAAGTGTCAAGTAATTTGGAATAAATCGTGCGGCGTGCCATCCGAGAGCTACCTAATATCTATCATAAACCGCTAGAGTAAAGCAAAGATAATGTGAACTGGGATTGTTTCTTTTGAAGTTCAAAAAAAAGTCCGCGACAGCATATTTTATCTATCTACCTTTTATCTGGAAACCGTTATAGCCTAAATAGTGAATAAATACTGTATATCTTACAATTCGCTTTTATCACTTCTGGTATTTCTATAAGATAAACTTAGTCCTTTACCTCCTGTAACTTGTCCTTTAGTTATAAGAACGAATCTGGATCAAACATTTATACCTAAGTTGGATGATCTTTTGCTAAGACGTGCCTGTTATCACGCAGTTATACGGCAGAGTGCAGTACGACGCTAGAAAAACACTTCTTACTCACAATAACGCTAACAAAATCGCGGGCATCTGCTAGAATTATAGATATATTAAATATTAGTCTATATAAGTGTAAGAAAACTAAAAGCTGTGATGGCCCAGTGAGTTGGACTTCACTATTCTACTACTAACTAATAAACTTCACTATCGGGGGGCCGAGTTCAAATCCCAGCACCCACCTCTAACTTTTCTAAGTTATGGGCGTTTTAAGAAATTAAAAACACTTGCTTAAACCGTGAAGGAAAACATCGTGAGGAAATCCACCCATCCGCACTGGGCCAGCGTGGTGGACTACAGCCTTAACCCCTTCGAATTGTGGGAGGAGACCCGCACCATGTACTGGGCTGGTAATGGGTTGATATGATGATGATAATTTAAGAAAACTATAACTACCGTATACGAGTAGGTATGGTTTAGGTATATCTGGTTTGTGATGGTGGCGTAAGATTTGCCGCATTTTCTAAAATTAACAATGGTGGTAACATAATATGCAGTCTATGATCGGAGCGGTATTAACAATACGTATTGATAATAGTGTTAATACCACAATTGGTTTGTAAGCGGCTTCGTACCGAAACGCCACTTGGCGGCATGTCTTTATCGGTAGGGTGATAACTCGCCACGACCGAACCCTCCCACCAGACCGGAGAAATTTCGAAAATTAAAAATTCGCAAATAGTCCCCGCCGGGGATCGAACTCGGGACCTCGATTTATAAGACCAAAGCGTTTTCGATTGCGCCAGGGAAGTAGAGTAAGTAATATAAGGTATGCATTTAAAAGTAATTTGCGATTACCGTTTAAGCAACTTGTGAGCGGTGTCGGGGTTCGTTGACCCACTTTCAATGCCAGCTGACGATTGTTTATCTTTCAAAACATTCTGTTTGAATATGCTGAATATTTTGCTAGATAATAGGTCATATAAGCTTCTGTACTATACAACGTGTAAAGGAATTACGAAATAATATTGAAGGAAGTATATTTCATAAGGGATCACTCTGTAAAAATATTAAATCATAAGAAGCATTTTTTTTTCAATATATTTTTTTAAAAACTTTTAGGTTTTTGCTTTCACAGATAAGTCTTAGCGACAGTACATTCAAAATTCATTTATTTCAAGTAGGCCTAATATAAGCTCTTTTGAAACGTCAAGTCTGTCTGTTTGTAGTGACTCTACCACCGGTTCGGAAGGCAGATTCTACCGAGAAGAAGCCGGCAAGAAACTCAGCAGTTGCTGCCGAACATCAACAATTTACATCTTACATTTTAACATTCATTTTTCTATCTTGTGAGAGATGAAAGCGGAACCGGATGCTTTCAAGCAACCTTGTCATGAAGAAATTCATCAATTGCATAGTAACCTCGCTGTAATAAATGTGTTTAACATATTCTTTAAATTTATGCATTGGTAGGTCCAAAATTACCTTAGGAATCATATTATAAAAGCGTATACTCAATTCGACGATATGCAGATGTCACGGAGGGATTCGAGTGATTTCATCATCATCATCAAAATGCCAACCTCACCTGCACGTGGTGCACCCTGCCGTCTAACCGACGAGGCTCTGGCGACCGACAAGTGGAGGTATAACGACTTCAAATTAGCTAGACTGAATAAATGGCACAGACCGGTGTCGGGCAGCAGCGACGCCGGTGCGATCAGTCTAGCCCTGCGATGACCAACCCGCCTGCCCAGCGTGGTCATTACCGGGCAAATCTTTGTATGAATGGAGAAAAGAAAGCCACAGCCCCTAGTCCCCGGCAGCCCCGCTATTCCTGGCTCTGGCAGCGGTTATGGTAACGGCGGGGCAAGGGGTGTCAAGAATCTCCGGAAGAGATTCCGCTGCCAAACCCAACGACTGGACCTGGCAACGTATAACGCATGCACGTTGAGGACCGATGAGAAGTTAGTCGAGCTGGAAGAAGCAGTGAGCAAGTTGCGCTGGAGTATCATGGGTTTATCTGAAGTCCGTAGAGAGGGGGAGGACACGATAATCCTAAAATCCGGCAACTTGTTCTACTACCGGGAGTGCGAACAACAGTCCCAAGGTGGGGTCGGATTCATGGTCCACAAATCCCTTGTCAACAACATTGTTCGAGTCGAAAGCGTGTCGAGCAGGGTAGCGTACCTCGTACTCAGAATAACCAAACGGTATTCCCTGAAGGTTATACAGGTCTACGCACCCACAACTGCGCACTCCGACGAGGAAGTAGAGGCATTGTATGAGGATATTTCGAAAGCCATACATGCCTCGAAAACCTACTACAGTGTTGTGATGGGGGATTTCAACGCGAGGCTGGGCAAGCGAAGCGGTGCAGAGCTGAGAGTGGGGCAATTTGGATATGGGCAACGGAACGAACGGGGCCAAATGCTGGCCGACTTTATGGAGAAGGAGGGCCTCTTTATGATGAACTCCTTCTTCGAAAAGCGCCCGCACAGGAAATGGACCTGGCTGAGCCCCGATGGTTCGACGAGAAATGAGATCGACTTTATCATGTCGACCAAACGGCATATATTCAATGATGTCTCTGTGATCAACAGGGTGAAAACCGGGAGCGATCACCGTATGGTAAGAGGCACATTGAATATAAATGTAAAGCTGGAAAGGGTCAGACTGGTAAAGTCTACGCTCCGGCCTACTCGTGCTCATATCCAAAACCCCGAGAGCTTCCAACTGGAGCTGCAAAACCGGTTTGATTGCCTGGACTGCGATTCTGTGGACGATCTTAACAACAGGCTCGTGGAAACTGTCCATACGGTTGGGTCCAAGTTCTTTAAGACCCACCGTAAACATAGAACCAAAAAGTTCTCAGCCCATACACTCGGGCTTATGGAGAAGAGACAAGAAATGAGACTACAGTCTTCAAAAGATGCGTCTGAATATAGGCGTATTAATAGACAGATCTCGAAGTTGCAGACGAAAGACTTGCGACACTTTAACACTGAGAAAATTAAAGTCACCATTGAGCGCAACAAAGGCTCGAAAGTGTTCGCAAGAGATCTGTCTATCGGACAGAGCCTGTTGACTCGCCTGAAGACTGACAATGGTAGTCTCATTTCTTCTAAACCAGAGATCCTGAGTGAGGTTGAGAAATTCTATGGACAGTTATACACCTCAACACAAAAGCCTGTTGAAAGTTTGGCTAAAGACCCTAGAGCCAAATTGACCCGACACTTCACTGAAGATATCCCGGACGTCAGCCTTTACGAGATTAGTATGGCTCTCAAACAACTTAAGAACAACAAGGCACCGGGTGATGACGGAATCACAGCAGAACTCCTGAAAGCGGGTGGAAAACCGATACTTAAAGTCCTTCAGCGGTTGTTTAATTCCGTCATTCATCAAGGCACAACGCCAGAGGCATGGCACAGGAGCGTGGTTGTTCTGTTCTTCAAAAAAGGTGATAATACCTTGCTGAAGAACTACAGACCTATCTCGCTGTTGAGCCATGTCTACAAGTTGTTCTCGAGAGTCATTACGAATCGTCTCGCGAATAGGTTCGACGACTTCCAGCCTCCTGAACAAGCCGGTTTCCGAAAGGGCTTTAGTACCATAGACCACATACATACGCTGCGGCAGGTATATAATGTAACTACTACATAATGTAACTACCTCTAAAACCTGTCAAGTATTATTTCGGTTTTCATTTACACGTTGTATATTAAAGCTCATTCGCAAAAAGCTCTAATACAAAAAAGATAAACACTGATGGGATACTATTAAAAAACTCGCCTATGCACGGATCAATTCCGTGGAAACTGTTCGTTTTATATCTTGTAATAAAAAGTAGCTTACGTTAATCTCCTTGCTTTTTACTATCTCTATGCCCAAAATGGAGTTCATTGGTTGCTTCGCTAGAACGCTAAGAAAAGTCAAACAAACAAACAAATTTAAGCATTTATAATATTAGTAAGGATTCTACCTATGTTGTACTTTTTACATGCATTTTTTATCTACCATGAGTACAGAATGTTCCAAGGTTGACTGGTAGAGAATGGTTATCATCCGCTATTTGCAAATTACCTTTTTTTTTAATTTATATTTACTTTAAAAAAAACTCTCACACTAGTGCTAGTCAGACTGGCTTACTGAGGGTTCTATACATACGAACGAAACGTGTATCTAATGAATTAAGTAGGTGGTTGATTCAATTTAGAAAATGGTTGTCTGTCTGTCTGGCCCTAGCTTTAGTACCGCTTAAAATTATCGAGGTTACATTCTTGCTCCCGATTAAAATTAATTACTGTACCTAACATTATTTTATCGCTACGACCCTTAAAGCGGGTGAAACCACGGGTGAAACAAGTAGGTTTTGAATACGAATAGATAGTTATTATTTGTATAATATATAGTACACCACCACATGAGACACCATGTAGAGATTCTTTGAAATATTAGGTAACTTATACCTAACATACAAAGTGCATACCTATAAATAATCGACTCACAAGAGACGGACAAAATTGATGAAATTTGCATATCGTCTGAGACGGGTAGAGAAATTCCATATTAAATATGTTTTAATACATTGTAAAATGTATTAAAGCATATTTAATATATGGAGGTTACTATACAATTAAGGAACACAAGGTTGCTTGGAATCAAGCCGCTCCGCTCTGCTTCATCTCCTACAAGACGTTGTAAATGTTGTTGGAAAATGCAACTACTGAGTTTCTTGTCGGCTCCTTTCTAGTAGAGTCTGGCTTCAATGGTAAAGTCAATACAAAAAGATAGAAATGACGTTTCGAAAGTGCTTTTATTACGCCAACTTGAAATAAATGAACTAGCATTTGAGTTTGAACTCTTTATGCAAATTTCACTCCGAATTCGATCACCAATAGCTTCGTGCCATTGTGAGTGTTTGGTCCACTCGTAATAATGCTGGAGGTAGAGAATAACAGGCGTAGATTGCGTATTTAGCCGAATCTGTATGGCGCCTGGAGTTGCATAAAAATAAAATATAAGAGTTATCTCTCTGGATATCGCGGGTTATTATAGCAAATTCAATTTAATTTTTAATTAGGGTATACTCAGAAGTGTTGCGAAGACAAAGTCTGTTAAAGTAAAATCTTAGAAGTTCAAGACAATTGCACGCCAGAATGTGGCCATCTGTTGAAACTTGAAACTATACCTATAGGGATGAACATAACAGAGCGTCATCAAACGTACAAATACTACTTTCTAACTGCAACGCCTGCTTCTAACTTTCAATTAGATGCCCAACCTTTAAACGACCTTAGAGCTCGTTTTCCATACAATGCAAGGTATATTTTCCATCCGATGTCATTTTCGAAATCTGATTACCATAATTCACCGTCTAGACTTTGGTCTAGAAAAGGAAGAATAGGAAATTTATTTTCGTAATGACTGCAATCTTTGAGCTGTTAAGAAGTCGATTTGCGCAATAACGAATTCACGTCATGCGGTTTTGGGTTTAAACCTACAGATTTATTACACTGATCGAATACAAAAATGTAGAATGTAAATTATACATTGCGCAATTCTGTCACCAAAATAGAATTAAGGCTAAACCCAAAAGTGAATTTAACAAGTTTATTTGGTTGTACAATCACACACCCACTATCGTTCTTCCATTGCCGACGCGACGATGAATAATATGACAATGAATAACGCGACAGCATCGGCTATTGTCAAATTACATTTTGCGTATTTTTAGCAGGGCGCGGTCCGGGAGGTTACCTTTCAATCAATTATAATTTCACTAGAATGTAATATTTTTACGGGTATCTATATAAGGCGTAGAATATATTACATCCCGTGAGATAAAGAAGTTTTATACCGAAAGCAAAAAAACAAACAAAAGACAAACTACCTAACTGGTAAAATTGAGGAACGACGGGTTCATTCTGGTTTGGGAGTAGTATTTATTCGTTCGCGTAAGAATTTATGAAAACCATCTCTTAGTTCAACTCTTAATCTCAAATTTCATGTTTAGACTAGTTGTAGGTCAATCAGGTTAAAGTCAGGTTTTTTATATTTATAGAAGCTCTATAAGAAGTAGGTACTTAGTAGGTTAATAGTGTAATGTATGGATTCTGTTTCATGGTTTCATAAATAGAAAATAAGGTACCTATATAATAATATATCATCCTCAGTCTTTTATCGTCCCACAGCTGGGCACATCCCGTGAAACAACTCTTATAAGAGTGAGGGTTTAGGAGCTTAGACTCTTCTTGCTCTAATGCGGTAGAAGACTATGGCTTTATAACATCATCTTCCTCATATTTATACTCAAAGCCTCGATTACTTACAGTAGATGTTTGGATTAGTTTTTGATAAATGTTTTTGAGATATTTAGCCCTAGAGATAAATATTTTATTAATTCGATTTGTCATATATGATAATAATATGTCTTGGTTAAGTTAAAGAGTTTCCTGCTACTTGACTAAAATCTGTTGACGGCCATGAGATATGCGAAGTTATAAGGAAAATGTACAAAATATTAGTAGTACATTTCACGGTTTTTTGTCGCGCTGTAGTTTAAATAAGATATTAGTATATACTTACCTATATAAGGTATATATAAGTTTGGTTTTTACAAGGCAAAATAAATATATGTAAAGATATTGTGTATCGATGTTTGCTCCTTAGTTTTTATTTTCCGTTATGCTTTTTAGCATTAAGTACTCTGTTACATGCTAACTAATTTTATAATTTCGAAAAAGTAAATTTTTGTCCTTTCTTCACGGCCTTACGAAGCAACGAATCAACTAGATTTTTGACATAGAGTTAGTTGAAAGGACGGAGAGATTAACATAGGCTACTTTTATCCGAGGAAACAAAAAGTTCTTACGGAATTTACGGCGCTACAGTTTTACTACAAGTATAGGTGTGGTTCCATATCCGTACTTTTCCGTTAGTTGGCCTTTTTTCAGAAGAACTCATATCACAAAACTTCGTTTCAAATTCAAACATTATGAAGTGTGAAGCGGAAAACAATTGATTCCAATACATGACAATAGTCTTTCTATTCAAACGCGGTGCACAGAGACGGACTGTGCAAAGATAGTATATTCCTATCCTCATACAGGTAGCTAGGTACATCATAACAATTAGTAAAAAGTTAATGATATACATCTTCGTTTATTTATTTAGTCCCAGGCTTTTGTCTTGAAATCTCTGAGTGTTTTCAGTTCTAATTACTGACCATTTGAAACAAATAAGCAAAAAGGTATACCTTGACGTTATTAATTTAAAAGTTAGTCGCATAATTATTACCCATACGCACCTGGGTGTCCCGCGGTATTTAAGCAAAATTGCCTTAACACGGCTTCACAGCGACATTTTGTATAAAGATAGCTTTATTTTAGATCGCTCTCTATTTATCCTGTAGATGGATCCTTTCTCACATTCTTTTTTAAAAAGATTCCTGGTTTAATCCCGACGTGATTTATGAAAAAAGCCGACTTTGCCGATTTAAAAATACGATGTATCTGATTATCACGATGTAGATTAATTCGATCTTGAAACGGTTTTTTAAGATCTGTGACGTTTTAAGATGGGAGAACAGAGAAACTCGCTGATAATTTATAAGTTGCCTTGAGTGCATTTAAGTCAAGAGTGAATACTTAGGCATTATCCAGGCAAGGGCACCCTAACTTAGACCTCAGCATTTTTTTAAAGCTATAGAGGAAGATACTCTCGTAAGTAAAAAGAAAAGTTAAAAAAATTTAGGATTTTCAGGTTACCCTTAAAACTGCGATGAGCTTATACCTAGTTAGGTATCCATTAATTTGCTGAATTCTCTATAATAAATCTTTTATTTAGGAAATAAACAACGAATTACTACATCAAAAATACAACAGTTTAAGTTTATAAATCTATCGTTGGATAATTATTATTAATCCGTAGTATCCTTTAATGTGCATTTCACAAACAAGTGATTGAAAATTTTAAAATAACTTAATAACTTAAGTATTTCTTGATTAAAAAGAAATGAATTAAGAAAATAAAAATTAACACAAAATAACATTTAAACTACATAAATTTAAATAAACTAAAAAAACTCAAAAACTAATAAAAAAATACGATGTTTGCATACGTAGACCAAGTAAGCTTACGACAGTACCGTAATATACTAAAATTAGTTATTGACATATTATTATTTAAATAAGTATTTTATTCAAAGTCGCGACCGCGAGACCGCGACGACGCGCGTCGTGGGTTTTATAAAAGTGTTCGGTAGTAGAAGTACTTGATGCTACGAAATTCCTTGTAAACTATATTAATCAAATTTCGTTTTGCATTTTATGTTCGTATCCAGAATGCAAGCTATCTCTGTGCAAAATTTTGCTAAAATCGGTTTAGCTATGAAGCTGTACCGAGAAAACAAAGGTATCATTCTCATGTTATACCTACGGGCCGATTTATTATGAAAATATTTACCCCATTGAAGTCATCCTCATTCTCCATCTCACTTCTAGGCTCATATTATGATTGAGAGGGTTAAGAGCATAAACCCAACACGCACCCAATTTGGGTTAACGCATGTTACTGATGCTCTCCGAGGTACGGGAGTCATATTAAACCATTACCTGCCCACTATACGGTACTGGTCTCTTCTCACAATGAGAAGTGATTAGGCCGTAGTCAACCAGGCTGGCCAAATGCAGATTGGTAGACTTCACATACCTTTGAGAACATTATGGAGAACTCTCAAGCATGCAGGTTTCCTTCACCGATGATGCAAGTGATAATATTTAATTGCTTAAATGAAGGGAATCTTAACGGAAAAATCGAACACCTATAATTTTTTGCCCCGACCCGGGTATCGAACCAAAGACCCCGTGGTCACTAGACCAAATAGCAGTCAATAGTTAAGCACCTACCATCCTATTATAATACGAAAAAAACGCAATTGGTGTAATATTATTATGAAAAAAACTTTATGATGATCAGCCTGTGGAGAATGTACTATTTCAATTTATGGTTCTCATAATGATGTCGATACTCAGAACACAATTGACATCTTGTGTGTGGGTGGACATTAATATAGAAAGAACAAACATGGCTACGGAATTTTTTTTAGCGAACTACGTAGGATCCAAGGAAGGTTTTTGTTTCATAGGAGTATTAATAAATAGGCCGGGATTATCGGAACCTTTACCAGTACTAATAAAATAAATAGTCTTCTTCTTGCTGTTGCCAAATTACGATGACAGAGACAAAAGATCATTATCAATTTATTACCAGCTAATTCTAACATGAGTTTAGGCCATAGTCCAAGAGGGCTAAGCGCGGATCAAAGTCTTTACCTTTGAGAAGGTTATGGGAGAACTCACAGGCATACAGGTTTCCTCACGTTTTTTTTTCTTTTATTAACGATAGGCCAGCGCTTGACGACAATCATGCCCGTTAGAAGGCAATGATGAGGTCTAGGTTGGAGCACGCTTGCCTAGAAAAAGCCTATTCACTCTAGCCTTGAAGGTACTCAAATTATACTTGCCGGGAGAGCGTTCCACATCTTAGCGGCACGTACTCGTATCAGAAACGTGGATAAAAAACGTTTCGTGCGTTGTTTTCCTCCACCGATAAAGCAAGTGATTTTCTAAATTCCTTTCATTAAAAGGCATAATTCCACAACAAACTTTTGATGGACTAACTAACTGTGACATATTTGCAGATGACTAAATAATTTACTACGCCAGTTACTTCAGTTTTCTGAAAGAATGTAACTGACTACCCACTTTGATTTTATTTAATTTATTTATGTGTTTATTTTTATAAATTTTTTGTCTAATTTTCTTTTATTGTTGTTAGCATTATTATTTGTGTTTCTCACTTTTCAATTTTTGTACTCTAATTTAAACAAAAAATACATATTGTTCGTGTAGTTCATAAATATAATGAGAATAATAATTAAAGTGTAAGTGGATTTGTCCGTACTAATTAATTGATAATAAATAAAATAAAACAATTCAATAATAGTTAAAGGTGAGGTGGAGGAGCTCTGTAGAAGAACCGGAGTTACGTATAGCCTAAAGAGCCGCGAATTTGAAGTGGCTGTAGGCGGGGTACATAGTTCGGAGAACGGATGGACGTTGGTGTATCAAGCTACTGGAATGCCGTCCCCGCACTGCTAAGTGCAGCGTTGGTCGACCCCCAACCAGTTGGACAGAGTATTACAAGCATGCCGTAAAGGGCGCCACAGGGAGCAGGACACACACCGGAACAGGACAGGACACACTCAAGACCGTGGAAATTGTAACACAAAAGACCTATTTCCAGCAGAGGCCGTCTATCGCTGGACATGATGACGATGAAGATTAATTATGCCGAAATAAAGTAAAAATTATATTAAATAATGTAAATAATTATATATTTTTATTTTACAACAAAAGTGTCTGTTTGTTTGTGATTTCCACGTCAGAGGGAATCCTAGTGTGGACTTGGAAAAAATTTTTTTTTGTCAAATTGCTTATTAATTAATTTAATAAATATATATCGATAACGCACACATCGCCATCTAGCCCCAAAGTAAGCGTAGCTTGTGTTATGTGTACTAAGATGACTGATGAATATTTTTATGAATAATACACATAAAACTTTTTTATGAATAATGTACATATAAACACCCCGACACTGAAAAACATTCGTGTTCATCACACAAACATTTTCCAGTTGTGGGAATCGCCAATCTGAATCTGAATCAAACTGCGCCAATCGGCCGTCAATTATTGTGATTGTTACAATGTAATATGTAGTTTTTAAGAGATCGATAAAGCTATTATTATTATGTTTAGAATCAAGACAATCTTATTTAGATAAGTACACTTGCTCTATACAGAAGGTTGTTTGGTAGCATAGTTAGGGAAAAAAAAAGCTCCCACATCAAGAAGTCTATAACTAAGATATTCTATTGAGCAATATTATAACATTAAATTACGCCCTTTAGCGCCCTTTAGCTGTTGTACAAGATAGATAGGTAAGTAATAAAATGTTAAATTAGAGCAGAGATATTTTTTTACCCGATGTTATAAAAGAGCGATACCGTCTGGTATCGTCTGGCGACGATGTAATGAACGAATGTACTAATTGTTAATGAATTAATATAAAAAAAAACATTATTATGAGTCTGTGTAACTGGGTCATCATAATTCGTAGCGCCATGCTCAAACGGATGGAACGATTAGTATGCGGTTTGTGTGCCACTTCTTGGATATATTTTATACCCGCAACTGCTTCTTACCGAAATGGGAAGTGTATGGACTTAGTTAGGGAATAATTGAGTTTTTGTCGTAAAAAAAACTGATTTTTCCTGTGGCTTCTGTGTAAAACGTGCCAAGAAAGCAGAAAAAAAATCGAGGTTGTGATTAAAAATAACCGGGAACGAAGTAAGCTTACCTCCTGTATGTAACACCAAAGTATACCAAAAAGAAAAAACAAGAGTAGACACCTATTTTGAATTTTAGCCAACTACGAGAGGTTTTCCAATGTTTTTTTTCTAGTATTAATTTTTTTATTTAATCAAGATTGAAAATCATAAGCAATTAGAGTAAGAAATACTCAAGTCGACACGGACCTATTATACTTTAAGGGCAAAAAAAATTGCAATACGTAAAAAAGTTGTATATTTCCAATGATTATACTTTTATAATACATATGCATATAGGTACCTATTAATTCTTAACAAAATATATGAACTCACCGTGAACTCGTGTTCCTCATTTTTCTATATTCTCTAGAACGTAACCTAAACAATTGTGCTAACCTCTAAAAAACCACTTGAAAGAGGCGACGAAATTACTAATACTCGTTTATTTGTGTTTTATATCACCCCGGAATGTCAAAACATTGTGACGTTTTATATCGAAGCGATCGATATGGAACGTTCGGCGATAACGTCTGTCGGCGGTCGGATCGCTAGACGACTGCGGCGTGGACCAACGGATTGCTGAAAACGTGAACACTGAGTGAAGCTATAGCTAGCCGCACACACATAACTGTTAGCTCTATTTTTCACTAAAACAAGTGACTCAGCTCATTTGAGTGGAATTTAAATCTGTGGGAACAATAAAATGTTACGAAATAAAACTTATTAAGAGCGCTTGGAGGTATTTAGTTTTACCGGAGCTAAAGCGTTAACTTTAAATAAAACCAGTTAGTTATAGTAAACATAGAAAAGCGGTGATAGCCTAGTGGATAAGGCTTCGGCATCCCTTTCGAGGGGACCGAGTACGATCCCATTTTTCTTATATAAATAAAAACAGCAAGACAATGTATAAACCTAAATACAATAAATAAAAATTACTCAACACGGCCCCATCGAATTTATATTTCGAAAATACCAGCCACTTAAATCTTACTCCAGCACATAATATTATACTATTGCATCGTCTGTTCTAGCATAGGCTTGATGTTTTGTCTCGGATGATGTCAACATCTCAGACATGAGACAATGTGTGTATTTCTATAGACAAAAGGATAACTTTAAAAAATTCTATAGTTTTGGAAACTTAATCAAAAGTTCTACATCCCGCTAAAAAATTCGGCAGATGAAAATAAGTTACATATATAATTATCCATATATTATATGTGTCATAAAAAAAAAATTGGTTGTCTGTAAAGTCGGCTTACTGACGATTGTTGAACGTGACAACGTCGTAAGAAAATACTGATGGAATGGTTGCATTTTTCAAAAGAAAATTTTAATTTTATTTGTTTGATAGATATTAGTAGGAGAGAGACAAATGTTGAACGCGGAGGCCGACTGTGCCTCTTTGTCGCTCGTTCCGCGCTCTCGCTTGCACTTCAAGCCTTGAATGGAACGCCTCAGAGCGAGGTAACGCCGCATACGTCATGATTTTTCGTGCGTGCAGCCGGCTCCATCGAATTATAAGACGTTGTCACGTCAATAAATTTGGAAAACGGATGACTTTTGGACATTCAGTCTTTAATCACGATCTTTTTTAATATTTCATAGATTAAGTATAAAAATAAACACAAAGCAGCGGCCTTTACTTTTTATACACTTACAGGAGCTAGTCTAGTCTATTACTAGTACTAGTCTGGGCTATTACTGTAAGGCAAAACTCTTAATATTTTACGCAGTGTGCGGTCCACAAAAATTGGTGAAATATTGCCGCACTTGCATTAATAATCCTAATATGTGTGTGCGGCTAGACTATGAATGTGGGAAATAGGAATTCCAGACCTAGGTTGTACCTCGGGACGTTTTTTGCACTCATTGGAAAGGAGACCTTATAGTTTACCGTCGTCATCCAGCTTCGGATGTACTCGGAACCCTCTCTGCTTTAGTTCTAAGTAAAAGATTCGAAAAGTTATCATCGAAATTAAATCGTAACTAAATTGGACTGGCTCCAATGCGAAAATTGTATAAAAGTGTAATGTAGTGTAAATTGTATAAATTGCTTTCCTTCATATGGTCTATTTGAATGGAAAACGTTGTGAAATGGCAAAGCATTTTAAAATATTTATTTTATTTGAATGATATTGATTCAGATCTCCTTCAAATATTTCTATTATTCTAATCATATCTAAATATTTCTGCGTCGGTAAGTAATCCTGTGAAAAAACTTGTAAAAATAACTTTATACAATGCTTTAATTTATTATTTTACGACGCTCCTTTCTCAATAACAACATTTAACTTTAATTTTCATAACATGCTGCATTGTGTGTAATGACAAAAATTGTAAGATGGGAATAAATAAATAAATAAATTATTTTGGTCAAGATCACAATGATTATTATACCTTTCTACTTAAGTCACACATTTGTTATCAAAATGATGTTTCAGTGGTTATTTGTAGAAATCGGCCTAGAAATTGTGTATCGATTGGTTTAGATAGGTAGATAGAAAAAAATAATGAGCAATGCCTGCGTCAGTCAAATCAAAGTTACTTAAATATAGAATATCGGTCCAAACTATTTTAACAATCGATAAATCGATGTGATAAGTATTCCTTCTATAGTAAAACGGATTAAAGGTATCATTTAAGGAAAACAACAATTTGTATTGTACGTCTTGATATTTTATTTAAAAAATGTTCAGCTATATTTCGTTCGCATGCGAAAAAATGACAGAAATAGACTTAGATACGAGTACTATGAATGTTTCGACGTAAAAGTTGCACCGTTGCTTTGCCTTGAACTGCCAGGTCCGTGAGATTGTAGGAATATTTGATGAATACAACATCAAACGTATTATGTTCTTACGTACCTATAGGTCACGCAGATATTGATAAAGCTTACGTGTTGTTACGTGATCCGTACCCCTAGTATGAGATGCTTATGCTCGCAATCGTACGATCGTTTTCGAGTACCGAAAAACATTATACCAATACTAACCTAACATTTTTCATACATTCTATGCTACTCATGTTATACGTTCCACTAAGAGCTATGGCTTTAGTAGTGTGGACAACTGTACAAAATGTATGAAGAGAACAATGTTGAGTTTTATTCAATAGTAGTATAGTAAAAAAAAAGTTCGGACAATTTTTTTTAATTTTAAGCAGACTTTTTAATTATGCAACTTTTACATAGAATATTTTCTCTTCCAGCAATAGGAGGTAATAAGAGATTTTCCATTATTAAAATCGTAGCCCAATTTAAATCACAATTTGTTGGATAGAAGCAGGCGTTACTTTGCGGAAATCCGTGATATATTATGAAAATTAAGCTTATAATAATATAATATAGCTTGGTGTAATAATTTATAATTTCTTCAATCCTTATAATCCACACCAAACAGATCTTCGGCAATGTACCCTCACGCACGTTTCGCTCCGAAACCGGAGCATCCTCGGGAAATATTGACTTTACAATGAATAATTATTGAGTACTTATATTAACTTAATTTGCTATAAAGTTTAAATTTCATAATCACAGTTTGTTACTGAAAAATCACGATAGTAGGTACTTGTATGAAGAGGAAAACTAACATGGTAAATATATGGGAGTGTTCAAACTAACGTCATAAAACCATTACAATGTGCATTTCGTGCACAGTTAAGATTTTAATGCGAAAACGAAGCACGACTTACTGCTGTGTGTTATATAAGGAACTTATTTAGCCGGAATTAAATTAACCCCTAAAAATAACAATTAGCCTTTTTGTGGCTGTTATTTTCCATGTGATAAAAGCGACGTCAACATCGAGTCTTGATAAGTTCGAGGCACTATACCTATACACTTTTTTATACTCTTGATATTTTCACGCTCTCTCATGCTGGCATTAGTACTTAATATAAATATTAACAGCGGTATAATATTATTAAATTATAAAGAAGAAATAATGGACATTCTGGATAATATTTGTAAATATGTGAATGCTGGTACATCTTTATATACCAGATAAACTCAAATTGAAATTCATTTATTTCAAGAAGGCCTAGTTATTAAACTTCGTAACCGATTTTAAAAATTAAGTAATAAGTTTCGGGCCTGAATTAACTATACATATTTGCAAAGCAGTAAGTAGTTGGAAAAATATTGTTGCTGCATAAGAGTGCGCTTACGAAAGGGTAAGTTATACGTAAATATTTTTAAATATTGGTTTTTATTTTTTAGTCGATCAAATAATAAAATGACAAAATAAATTGACATACTATTACTTTTTTTGAAATCGGCATAAAATTCCAAGGAGCCTTATACATATCTATTATGGATAAGACAAACGCATAACGTAACGCATAACGTACACATAACGCATTTTATGTCGAAAACAATTTAAAAAATAAAATTAGCTTTTCAACCAGAATTTATAAAGCGTTAAACATTATTTATTACTACAAACAAAAATCATGTAATTATCATGACAATATTGTGTAGATATATCAGATCTATCATTTGGTTGCGTTGTTTAGGAAAGTTAAAATAAGTTAATAAATCTAAACGCTCGACCGCGCCATTTGCACTAGGCGTCACTAGCCGGCTCGAGTGGTTAGTTTACGTCTATGACAACGCGGTTCTTGTTATAGCGATCCTCAGTTCTAGCGGATAAAACCGCGCTTAACAGCTAGTGATAAGATCAAATGGTTTTAGTATTTGACTAAGGACTCCCCGGCTTACTTTTTTTTTTTTTTTTTTTCTAAAATAGCGTCCACGTATACAACCTGTAGGCACCCCGCACCTATCAATACACTTGAGCTTTTCATTGAATAAACAAACTATCATTATGGGTACGAATAGGCTGTTTAAAATTGTTTTTATTACTCTTCTTCTTCTTCTTCTAGGCAGTTTCCGCACGTAAGCGCTTCGCTTGTTGTACGTGAAATTTCCCAATGTTGCTCGCTACTCCAGCCATCCAAGCTCGTTCCAGAATCCCAGCATGCCGCCCAGGTTGCTGAGGACTTCTGGGATAGTGGCTGGTGATCCCAGGTAGATCTCGCGTTACGAAAATTTACGAAAAACTAACGCGTCATTTTAAAATGGGCAAACAGCTCTTTTTCAACCGCAACAGCGAGTACTAAGATACTACGTATCCCGCATGAGTAATAAAATATACTATTTAGATACGTTTTTTACTACCGTCAAAAGACTTTGAAAACTCAAACTCACAGATTTTAATGTCCAAACTTAAATTTTTGGTTTTTTATACAACAATTTACCTATTGCCAGCCTCCATCTCACTCTGAAGGGGTTTATTATAGTTACACTCATTTTTCGCAATAGAAAAATCTAAATAGAAAGTACCCTCTGTATTTACATACCTCTTTTTTTATATTACTGATTGACGGACAAAGCAGATGGCCCACGTGATAAAATGTGGAAAACCATCGCCTATAAACAGATAAACACTTCGTATAGCATAAAAAAACACGTCCTACAATGGGCCTTCCTATAATGTGTGTCCATCAACTTGAAGCGGCACGTGTTAAGTCCCATAAACTTGTAATGGCGGCTACCACATCCTTCATACCGTAACGTCTACTCTGCTTAGCGGCATTAGAATGAACCATCGCGGTAGTAGATAGGTATTTCTCCGGACGAGCACTATCACAAAAGGTCTACTACTACGAAACTAGGATTTTTACAACTTGTACAATCCCCAGTATTTATATCCCCCTTTATAACTTGTACTGCAGTATTTTTCATATTATATCATCTGCCCGCTTAGTGCATACCCTGTATGCACGCCACTGTACCAAACCGCTACCGTCGAACGACTTAATCCCGTTAAAATAAGTTCAACCATTTCTAAGACTAGTCCAGAAAAACCAACAAATAAATCGAAGCGAAACAAAGAAAGAAAGAAAATAAATATTTTTTAAATTGCGCCACACATTACAAAGTTAACAATACCACGATAGAAAATCGGAATAGGTGCAGGTATGCAGCACAATTCTGAGCCGGCACCATTTTTCTTGGTTGGGCCACACATATATATGTTATGTTATGTCGCTAGACGACTGCGGCGTGGACCAACGGATTGCTGAAAACGTGAACACTGAGTGAAGCTATAGCTAGCCGCACACACATAACTGTTAGCTCTATTTTTCACTAAAACAAGTGACTCAGCTCATTTGAGTGGAATTTAAATCTGTGGGAACAATAAAATGTTACGAAATAAAACTTATTAAGAGCGCTTGGAGGTATTTAGTTTTACCGGAGCTAAAGCGTTAACTTTAAATAAAACCAGTTAGTTATAGTAAACATAGAAAAGCGGTGATAGCCTAGTGGATAAGGCTTCGGCATCCCTTTCGAGGGGACCGAGTACGATCCCATTTTTCTTATATAAATAAAAACAGCAAGACAATGTATAAACCTAAATACAATAAATAAAAATTACTCAACACGGCCCCATCGAATTTATATTTCGAAAATACCAGCCACTTAAATCTTACTCCAGCACATAATATTATACTATTGCATCGTCTGTTCTAGCATAGGCTTGATGTTTTGTCTCGGATGATGTCAACATCTCAGACATGAGACAATGTGTGTATTTCTATAGACAAAAGGATAACTTTAAAAAATTCTATAGTTTTGGAAACTTAATCAAAAGTTCTACATCCCGCTAAAAAATTCGGCAGATGAAAATAAGTTACATATATAATTATCCATATATTATATGTGTCATAAAAAAAAAATTGGTTGTCTGTAAAGTCGGCTTACTGACGATTGTTGAACGTGACAACGTCGTAAGAAAATACTGATGGAATGGTTGCATTTTTCAAAAGAAAATTTTAATTTTATTTGTTTGATAGATATTAGTAGGAGAGAGACAAATGTTGAACGCGGAGGCCGACTGTGCCTCTTTGTCGCTCGTTCCGCGCTCTCGCTTGCACTTCAAGCCTTGAATGGAACGCCTCAGAGCGAGGTAACGCCGCATACGTCATGATTTTTCGTGCGTGCAGCCGGCTCCATCGAATTATAAGACGTTGTCACGTCAATAAATTTGGAAAACGGATGACTTTTGGACATTCAGTCTTTAATCACGATCTTTTTTAATATTTCATAGATTAAGTATAAAAATAAACACAAAGCAGCGGCCTTTACTTTTTATACACTTACAGGAGCTAGTCTAGTCTATTACTAGTACTAGTCTGGGCTATTACTGTAAGGCAAAACTCTTAATATTTTACGCAGTGTGCGGTCCACAAAAATTGGTGAAATATTGCCGCACTTGCATTAATAATCCTAATATGTGTGTGCGGCTAGACTATGAATGTGGGAAATAGGAATTCCAGACCTAGGTTGTACCTCGGGACGTTTTTTGCACTCATTGGAAAGGAGACCTTATAGTTTACCGTCGTCATCCAGCTTCGGATGTACTCGGAACCCTCTCTGCTTTAGTTCTAAGTAAAAGATTCGAAAAGTTATCATCGAAATTAAATCGTAACTAAATTGGACTGGCTCCAATGCGAAAATTGTATAAAAGTGTAATGTAGTGTAAATTGTATAAATTGCTTTCCTTCATATGGTCTATTTGAATGGAAAACGTTGTGAAATGGCAAAGCATTTTAAAATATTTATTTTATTTGAATGATATTGATTCAGATCTCCTTCAAATATTTCTATTATTCTAATCATATCTAAATATTTCTGCGTCGGTAAGTAATCCTGTGAAAAAACTTGTAAAAATAACTTTATACAATGCTTTAATTTATTATTTTACGACGCTCCTTTCTCAATAACAACATTTAACTTTAATTTTCATAACATGCTGCATTGTGTGTAATGACAAAAATTGTAAGATGGGAATAAATAAATAAATAAATTATTTTGGTCAAGATCACAATGATTATTATACCTTTCTACTTAAGTCACACATTTGTTATCAAAATGATGTTTCAGTGGTTATTTGTAGAAATCGGCCTAGAAATTGTGTATCGATTGGTTTAGATAGGTAGATAGAAAAAAATAATGAGCAATGCCTGCGTCAGTCAAATCAAAGTTACTTAAATATAGAATATCGGTCCAAACTATTTTAACAATCGATAAATCGATGTGATAAGTATTCCTTCTATAGTAAAACGGATTAAAGGTATCATTTAAGGAAAACAACAATTTGTATTGTACGTCTTGATATTTTATTTAAAAAATGTTCAGCTATATTTCGTTCGCATGCGAAAAAATGACAGAAATAGACTTAGATACGAGTACTATGAATGTTTCGACGTAAAAGTTGCACCGTTGCTTTGCCTTGAACTGCCAGGTCCGTGAGATTGTAGGAATATTTGATGAATACAACATCAAACGTATTATGTTCTTACGTACCTATAGGTCACGCAGATATTGATAAAGCTTACGTGTTGTTACGTGATCCGTACCCCTAGTATGAGATGCTTATGCTCGCAATCGTACGATCGTTTTCGAGTACCGAAAAACATTATACCAATACTAACCTAACATTTTTCATACATTCTATGCTACTCATGTTATACGTTCCACTAAGAGCTATGGCTTTAGTAGTGTGGACAACTGTACAAAATGTATGAAGAGAACAATGTTGAGTTTTATTCAATAGTAGTATAGTAAAAAAAAAGTTCGGACAATTTTTTTTAATTTTAAGCAGACTTTTTAATTATGCAACTTTTACATAGAATATTTTCTCTTCCAGCAATAGGAGGTAATAAGAGATTTTCCATTATTAAAATCGTAGCCCAATTTAAATCACAATTTGTTGGATAGAAGCAGGCGTTACTTTGCGGAAATCCGTGATATATTATGAAAATTAAGCTTATAATAATATAATATAGCTTGGTGTAATAATTTATAATTTCTTCAATCCTTATAATCCACACCAAACAGATCTTCGGCAATGTACCCTCACGCACGTTTCGCTCCGAAACCGGAGCATCCTCGGGAAATATTGACTTTACAATGAATAATTATTGAGTACTTATATTAACTTAATTTGCTATAAAGTTTAAATTTCATAATCACAGTTTGTTACTGAAAAATCACGATAGTAGGTACTTGTATGAAGAGGAAAACTAACATGGTAAATATATGGGAGTGTTCAAACTAACGTCATAAAACCATTACAATGTGCATTTCGTGCACAGTTAAGATTTTAATGCGAAAACGAAGCACGACTTACTGCTGTGTGTTATATAAGGAACTTATTTAGCCGGAATTAAATTAACCCCTAAAAATAACAATTAGCCTTTTTGTGGCTGTTATTTTCCATGTGATAAAAGCGACGTCAACATCGAGTCTTGATAAGTTCGAGGCACTATACCTATACACTTTTTTATACTCTTGATATTTTCACGCTCTCTCATGCTGGCATTAGTACTTAATATAAATATTAACAGCGGTATAATATTATTAAATTATAAAGAAGAAATAATGGACATTCTGGATAATATTTGTAAATATGTGAATGCTGGTACATCTTTATATACCAGATAAACTCAAATTGAAATTCATTTATTTCAAGAAGGCCTAGTTATTAAACTTCGTAACCGATTTTAAAAATTAAGTAATAAGTTTCGGGCCTGAATTAACTATACATATTTGCAAAGCAGTAAGTAGTTGGAAAAATATTGTTGCTGCATAAGAGTGCGCTTACGAAAGGGTAAGTTATACGTAAATATTTTTAAATATTGGTTTTTATTTTTTAGTCGATCAAATAATAAAATGACAAAATAAATTGACATACTATTACTTTTTTTGAAATCGGCATAAAATTCCAAGGAGCCTTATACATATCTATTATGGATAAGACAAACGCATAACGTAACGCATAACGTACACATAACGCATTTTATGTCGAAAACAATTTAAAAAATAAAATTAGCTTTTCAACCAGAATTTATAAAGCGTTAAACATTATTTATTACTACAAACAAAAATCATGTAATTATCATGACAATATTGTGTAGATATATCAGATCTATCATTTGGTTGCGTTGTTTAGGAAAGTTAAAATAAGTTAATAAATCTAAACGCTCGACCGCGCCATTTGCACTAGGCGTCACTAGCCGGCTCGAGTGGTTAGTTTACGTCTATGACAACGCGGTTCTTGTTATAGCGATCCTCAGTTCTAGCGGATAAAACCGCGCTTAACAGCTAGTGATAAGATCAAATGGTTTTAGTATTTGACTAAGGACTCCCCGGCTTACTTTTTTTTTTTTTTTTTTTTCTAAAATAGCGTCCACGTATACAACCTGTAGGCACCCCGCACCTATCAATACACTTGAGCTTTTCATTGAATAAACAAACTATCATTATGGGTACGAATAGGCTGTTTAAAATTGTTTTTATTACTCTTCTTCTTCTTCTTCTAGGCAGTTTCCGCACGTAAGCGCTTCGCTTGTTGTACGTGAAATTTCCCAATGTTGCTCGCTACTCCAGCCATCCAAGCTCGTTCCAGAATCCCAGCATGCCGCCCAGGTTGCTGAGGACTTCTGGGATAGTGGCTGGTGATCCCAGGTAGATCTCGCGTTACGAAAATTTACGAAAAACTAACGTCCCATAAACTTGTAATGGCGGCTACCACATCCTTCATACCGTAACGTCTACTCTGCTTAGCGGCATTAGAATGAACCATCGCGGTAGTAGATAGGTATTTCTCCGGACGAGCACTATCACAAAAGGTCTACTACTACGAAACTAGGATTTTTACAACTTGTACAATCCCCAGTATTTATATCCCCCTTTATAACTTGTACTGCAGTATTTTTCATATTATATCATCTGCCCGCTTAGTGCATACCCTGTATGCACGCCACTGTACCAAACCGCTACCGTCGAACGACTTAATCCCGTTAAAATAAGTTCAACCATTTCTAAGACTAGTCCAGAAAAACCAACAAATAAATCGAAGCGAAACAAAGAAAGAAAGAAAATAAATATTTTTTAAATTGCGCCACACATTACAAAGTTAACAATACCACGATAGAAAATCGGAATAGGTGCAGGTATGCAGCACAATTCTGAGCCGGCACCATTTTTCTTGGTTGGGCCACACATATATATGTTATGTTCAAATAATCATAAGCATATAGCAATCATGATAAGAGACAGCTCTAAATAACAGATGGACACTTAAATTTTATTTATTCGTATAATAGAGACGTCTTACTACTCAACTTTATCTTAATGCAGTGTCATGCAGTGTATGACTTTGATAAACGGTTAATCAAAGCAATCGTTTGATATTCTGTATCTACCTATCTCTATAAGTAGTGCAAAATACCATTAATTTTATAAACTAACGACTCTCTAACAAGCACTATGAGTTGAACAAAAAGCATCAAGAATTGAAAATGAAATTATTTTTATTTCACAAATTACCATATTATTTTCTTATCGTGTCCTTAAAATGTCTTGTTTGCGTTTTAATAGTAAGTGTAGTTATTACGTTATGTACAACGTACATATTAATTAGTGCTTGCATTTACTTACACCGAACTGATTCATTGTTAAGGTTAGTCAAAACAATCCCAGGGTTGATATTGCGATCGTTCGTAAAAAATATGCCACAAGTCAAAACCAAAACAACAAGCCTGACTTCAAGCTTGAAGAAGACGTGTTGTGCCGACCGTGAGAAAAGGGCATGAAGAAGAACAATCTAGCTTTATGCCGCGGTTTCTCATGCGTTCAATTAAACTAAATACATCTAACCTGTTCTCAAAGGCGTGTGAAGTCTACCAATCCGCGGGCTAAACTTTTTTCATATTGACAGGAATTAAGTATTAGTAGAGCTATCTAAGACAGCTCTCGTCCGGGGAAGTTCTGACGTCTTGCTTATTTCTCCTGCTAAGCAGCATTGCCCGTGTAGTCATCAACCCCTTACCGGCCCGGGTCAGTGGCACGGTTTAAGCCGTAGTCCATGTTGGCCCAGTGCGGATTGGTGGACTCCACACGTCTTTGAGAACATTATGGAGAACTCTCAGGCATGCAGGATTCCTCAGTTTTTTCTACTGGCTTGATTTTCTTTCACCAATGAAGCAAGTAATATTTCAATTGATTAAAACGGACATAACTTAGAAAAGTTAGAGGTGCGTGCTGTGATTCAAACTTGGCCCCACGAAAGTGTAGCCTTAGTCCTAACCACCACGCTATCACTGCCTCTTTTACGAAGAAGAAGAAGAAGATTCAAACTTCTATACTACCAGCCTCTAGAATGAACAGTTCAAAAAAGTAGTATTGATGATAGGAGAATATTTTCTTCTTCCACGAAATCGATAATCATTACCAACGTCACTCGCCACTCAAGTCATGTTTAGGTAATGTAAATAAAAAAAAGTGACGCCCGCTCAAATATAATCATGTCTGATAAAGCTTATTCATGCACTATACCGTCAATAAGCTGACCGATTTCATTACGGTTTCATGTTATCGGCATGGATATGTCTGCTTTTCAATTTTACACGCATCTCTAAAAATGATAATAGTAATGTTAAAAAAGAAAACACTGTTTTAACAACCATCAAATTAATTTAGATCAGAGATTTGAGTACCTACAACAGACTTGACAATATACTAAGCACAAACACAATATTTAACATTATGCAAGAACTTAACAAGTTATATACATATAGATAACTTCCTAGGATCCTTAGTCGATTGGTGATTCAGCTTGTTTTTGTTTTGAGTTGTTGGCTGGTCGGAAACTATCAGGTGTCAAGTAAATATTTATTATTATGACCATTACAAACTCGTTACAAGTATTGTAATTTTACTACTTGAATGTCAGAATAGGAGGTAGGGTGCCCACATACTAATAGATGGAGCTCATAATAATACGAATATCATTAATAAAAAAAAAAACTATCTGACCGGGCTAATTTTTGGATCCATTGAACCAACTTGTAACTGCACATAAAAAATCAAAAAGAGAAAATAAGTTTAATATCGTTAAAGTAGATTGATAGTTATATTGTTGAGCAATCCAAGTACTAAAGCAAAATTTTAATGATGTACTACCTTTTTTATTATGCGGGTGGGAAATCTCCTTATGAGATAACCCGTTATCCTGGGCGATAGTTTGGGTTATGTGAGACTCTTACTAACTAAAATTTGGAAGCTATGGGATCTCCTACTCCTGAGTTGCGGGAGAACACGCCACTTTCCTTATGTGATGACTAAGAATAAAGCTCATCTTGGGAAAACCGGTCCCTAAAGCTCGTGACTACGGCAGCTTGTACTACAAGTTGCAGATTTAGATAAAAGAGAGCAAGCAGGCAGATCCCCAACGTGCCTTTACTCTGACCGGCCACGACTAAGTCTAAGTCTAAGCTTTGGGCATCCCAATAGGTACACCTACTATATTTTTTATCAATTCGGTACCTAGCTTAGAAAGTACGTGCATGCACTTAAAAATGATATTTAATCAAAACATAGATGTAATTATTGAGCAATATTGTGCAATAATAAAAATTAAAATTAAAAAAATGCTGGTACCCTATCTACTTGGCAAAAAAATTCTTGTCATGTTTTGACATGTTTTAGATGTAGTAGAAAATTTCTTCGCGTAATGAACTTTTGCTGCTATATAATGCGTGACCCCATTTGACCTTAAATATAAAATCAGTTCATATTAAAGTGGACACAGTGTTGTGATGTTTTTGGTAGTAAACTTTTTTTAATTCTTGAATTTTTTCAATGTTTTCTTTCCTGTAAAACTTTTAATCACAGGATATAGTAAAAGTTTTTCCGTATATACCAATATACTGTAGTATATAGTTCCGTATATACCCTTTTTCTACTAGCCTTATAGACGTCATAAGCAGTTATGTTTACAACTCATGTTTTGTTTCATTTACATGTGTTGACAATACAACATTCAGCTGTTTAGCATGCTTACTGGCATTGATTAAAATATAATACACTGTACCTACATTAGTTATTACCTATTTTGTTTACAAAGGCTTGCTAGCACTGTTTTAATCTAAACAAGAGGTACATAATATATATATTATTTAAAATTTTATGAGGTACGTGATTCTCCCAATGACCCTTTTTATGTAATTAAGGGAAAAATATAATTGCTGCTAGGTATATAGGGGCTATATTTAAATCAGGGCTCGGGAACCGGAAAAAAATTCGAACCTGTTTCAGACATTAATCCCGATATTTAAATCGTTTCGGTTAAGGTTTTGGTTGCGCTTTTTTACCGGTTCTTATTTAATTTCACTCAATTTATAGAAACGAAAGTCGTTTCTATCAATTGAGTGAAATCAATTCAAATTTCAATATTTTTGTTATTTTAGAATACAGTATAGATAGTACGTTGTAATCTAAAGCGGGCAGGTCGTTTAAATTATCATAAGTTGTTCCATGCACAACATTTCTCTTAAATTGAGCTTGAAATTAGACTTTGAAATTAGTCAAAAGTGTCGTCATATTATGCGCACCTAAGTAATTTTTATTCTTAAAATTTAGCTTTTCAAATTAAACATCTTGTTTTTTAAGAATCGACACAAATCCATTTAAAAAAAGATCCATAATTTACACCATTTTTGTTCTTCGCAGGCTAGGCATTTGTAAAAAGTGACTAGCGCGTCTTGCATTAACCGGTTAATTTAGGTAGTACTTGGAGTTCCATGCAATCGGTTTGATTTTTTAACAAGTGGTGATAGATAGCCTAGTGGTCATCATTCGGCTTTTTTTCGGGGTGCCGAGAGGTACGAAACCTCTAACTTTTCTGAGTTATGTGCGATCTTAAGCAATTAAAATATCACTTGCTTTAACGGTGATGGAAATATCGTGAAGAAACCTGTCTGAGAGTTCTCCGTGGCGTGTGAAATCCAACAATCCGCAATGAGACAGCGTTATGTACTACGGCCTAAACCATTCTCATTCAAATTTCAAACTTCGTTCGCCAACTTAAACCTAAAGCTACGAGGGTTCCAAACGCGCCCTGGTCTAAAAAGAGCCCACAAAAAACTAAGCCATGTAATTTTTTTTTTGTTATCACCATCTCACAGTAAATTTATATTAAGCTATGAAGTTAGAATTAGAACATTGTGGGAGGAGACCCGTGCCCTATAGTATGCCGGTAATTGTGTTAAGATGATGATGATTCGATTTTCCGTACTTAAACTATTTTAATCAACATGAATATACAAACAATAATTTCTCAATTAGATACAATTTATTTAATTACTTAGTTAAGAATATTTAATTATTAAATATACAATTAATTCAACAAGGCGTTTACATCATACCTAAGTATTCGTATCTAAGGAAAACCTACGGGAAAAGTAAGAAATAATACAGTAGGTAATGAGTAAAGTTACCTAGTGTAAATATAATGAAAAAATCTGTAACGCGCGAAACAGCCCATCAACTTGACCTTATTTCCGGTTTCCAAGGCTGTAAATCAATGTCAGTAGGACTAACACAATTTAATTTTATGAAGATAACTATTGTTACCGTTCCGGTCTCTCCGTCATCATTGGTTTTACCGGTGACAGATGCTGAAAAGATTTTTAAGCTAAAATTCCCATGTGACTTAAACCCGGTTGGCAACTTTTTTTTAAAGTTACTTAATCTGACTTTCCAGGTCTATCAACTTAACCTAAAAAAAACATCGATTCCGAAATGACTTATTTTTTTTATTAGGACACTATGAATGTTCTGGTGGACCCAAATAAGAAAGAACGTAACTTAGACTACCTAAATGCGGGCGATATAGGTAGTAAGATTTTCTCTCCAGTAGGAAGGTGTTAGGTAATAGGTATGTGAGCAAGAAATAGCAGCATCATTGATAGGCCCCCATTAGTATAATAAGCAAGTCGTAAAGATTGTTTTTTAAAATATCTGGTTCTCGAAATTTTTTGCACTTATTCCCCTTTTTTACATCACTAAAAGGTAGCCCATGATTGCAATCTCAACTGGTTGTAAGTGATAACCACTGAAAAATTAGAAATTAAGTATAAGTTTTTAAAATGCCCCTGGCGGGGATCGAACCAATACCCCTATTACGAGGACCATAACAATCACTACGCAACAGAGGTCGTCATCATTTCAGTAAGACATGGTGGGTCGAATGAATTAGCCAATTTTCTTCTACTTTTCTTATTATGCTAACAATATTTTTATTAACTTTCGAGTCTAAGTTACGTTGGTAAGGTATGTTTTTATAAATGCTCTAGGTATGTTTTCAATATAAATATACTACGACAATACACACATCGCCACCTATCCCCACAGTAAGCGTAGCTTGTTATGAATATATATATATATATATATATACATTTTAAGAATATAATATACATAAATACTTATTATATACAGATAAACACCCAGACACTGAAAAACAATCATGTTCATCACACAAACATTTACCAGTTGTGGGAATCGAACCCACTCAGGACTAGGACTCGGGAAGCAGAGTGCCCACTGCGCGAGTCGGCCGTCAAAACAGGTAAAGAAAAAAATAAGTACATAGAGTAGTAATAGTAAATAGTAAGTGTAGTGGGTACACGCACTACCTAATAATACCTATATCCTATTAATAGGTAAACTATTTTTAATTAAACTGTCCCAAATAAAAGCGGTCTGATGAACTGACTATGTGATTATATTTAGACATCATTCTAAATATAAATAAGTTGGTAATATGTACGCAGTACCCACAATAGTTACTATAGACGCACTTCAATAATAGCTCCAATTTCAAAGAATTTCTGGTTGTTTGTAATATTCTCGTTTTATTACCGATTTATCTGTTTGACTGCGTCACTCGGCTTATTACTGTTAAGCGTAAACTTGTGCACAATCCATAGTCAAGTTTATATTCCACTCTTGTTTTTCCGTGGCTTTGTCCATATTTTGTAAGAAAAAATCTGTATAAGTTACTTTTCATACTCTGCGTATCTTCTTATTAGTTGTGATTCATCATCATCATCATTATGTTAAAGGGTTTCGATCCGCCATGATCGATTCAGGGTTGGCGGCTTACATAACGTAGGTACCATACCATCCAGTGCTATATGCAGCTGATGCCAGAAACTGGGATGTGCTGTGCATATACCATACCTACTAACGGATCTCCGGTACATATTCCAAGTTCCAACACAAAAAGATTTTTTCAATTCGAACCAGTATTTCCTGAGATTAGCGCGTTCAATCAAATAAACGCTTCAGCTTTATAATATTAGTTTGGATATCCATGAAGACATTTCAGCCATCGCACCCGCTGCTCGTAGGTATTCACAAAAGATGGTGCGGTCGATCTCACAACTCTGATCCTCTACAGCGTTCGCCCTATAATGGGCGGCCAGTGTCCACCAAGTCGGATGTCTCGTAAAGTGCCATCAATCCCTGTTTACAGTATCATATACATCATCGTCGACTTGACAGCTGGAATGGAAACTTCTATATTATGAGTTCCAAACCACTCGAGGGTGTCATCAACAAACACAGGGTCTTGGATTTGGTAAGGACTCGAGCTCCAGACGTCGGATCCGCTTGACTACTACGTTAGGTAAGTAAGCCACCCAAGCAAAAGCGCATGTTGAATGCGCGAATTTCTTGAAAATTAACAGATATATTATTTCTTTCCCCATTGAGGATCCACTATTTTAAGAATTCAGTTTGAAAGCAACTTAGCGAATTGCTCTCAAGTTGCTTATTTGATCAGACCTTAATTTCGCCTGTTTGTTGAAGGATCTGTCATGATCAAACATTTTACCGTTCTCAAGAGTAGGGATCGGACTATAACCAGAAACGAGGCTGCGATAATTGGAAGCGAGTGTATGATCCGTTACATTTCCTAAAACACATTTATACTGTAAACAAATGCACAGTAATGTGTGTCACCGGACTAAGCACTCCCTATAAAATGAGGCACCAAGAAATCATGCATCAATATCGGGATTAGCTTCCATACTCTTCACAACCCTTCGAATCCTCAGTTTCAATTTAAGTAATTGAGTTTAAAATGGATTTCAGCGCAAAGTTTTTCTGTATATTTACGCTTATATGTTTATTTTTTGTCATTCAAAATCAATCTCAACCAATCGATGAAGGAAACTATGTAGCGAACGTGTCAGATGGTGAAATGATGGAAACCGCTGAATCGCAGAATCCGTTTCTACCGCGATTCGCTATGAAAAAGCTAAAGGAAAGGCGGGAAAAAGCTCAAGCACAGAGAAGAAATTATCAAGCTCAAAGAAGATACCAACCAACTCGCAGTCAAGTGCGGTGCTCGCATTATGTAAGTTAAATAAATGGTTACATCTCACATCTGTTATCTACGCATTTCTGAATTAATCTTAATTGAAAGTCCTAAAACAAGGGTAATCCTTTTCCATAGGAAACATTGTGAAAAGAATAGCATTGCTTAGCAACTTGTCAATTTAGTTTAGTTGAGATTCAAGGTATACAACGGCAACGGTTTTTTTGTTATATAAGTTGTTGACTGAACCACTTTAGTATGTTTGATAAAAGTGATGTGTAGTACATTACTTTGTTCACCATTCAACATCTAAACCTATATTTAGGTCGTTAACCATTTAGCGGACCAGTTTTCTGTTTAAGATACTGTCATGTGGTCTAAATTGGGATACAATTATCATCTTAGTATTTGTGTCATAAACAACGGTCACCTTTCTTTGACCCAGAAAATTTTGTAATATAAGGTCCAAATTTTCCTCATCTTCAATATTCCATTTTTGACATTCGTCTTATCTTCATTGTTTCAGAAAAAATGAAGAGCTACATAATTTTAGTGTTCGCAGTAACAATAGGGTTCGATTTCGTCGTTACAAATAGCATCTTAAAACAAACTGTGGCCGATAAGGATTTGCTATTGTCCGAAAGTAATGACTCAAGCACGAATCACGACGAAACGCTTTCAAACAATAGCCAAACTGAACCAGAGAGAATCGAAACAAATGTAAACGGTGAGACAATTATTCCAAATCTGCCGATTGAAGAAACCATGCAAATTGCTATTGGAGAAAATTTCCAGGATTCAATGGGTCTAATTGATTTTAAAGAAGCTATTGATAATAGTCAACAAGATTATTTTAATAATGATTTTAATTTAAAAGAACAAATTGATACAAGTCTTGAAGATGACTTTGAATTAGTAAAGGAAAGTGATTACTACTACAACGACTTAATTTCTAAGGACCCTAACGAGATCATGCAAACGGCCGCTGGATTTGTGCCTATTCCTATATTCCGTAAAAAACAAAAGCATACACCACGCAGACAGTATGCTACCAGAAGGTATAACAGAAGACCCTACGCCAGCAGAAGAAATTATTTCTTTTATCCATATTACAGTTATTATCGCCCAAGCTCTCTAAGATATTATTACTATTAACATAAAAATAAGTGTAATCTATTTAATTTTATATATAGTACAAAATGTATACTCTAAATAAAAAAAACATATCAAATATGGCTCCAAATACATTTATTAGTAAAACCTTAATTACCTCGTATTTGCATGTTTTAAAATGCTTTATCAATTCATTGATCAGATTTGTGTACTAATATCTACTTAAATATTTATTTACATCCACCCACAATTAACTGATTATTACTTTTTTAGTATTTTACTTAAGAACACAAAGAATTCTTACAACAATTGTATTATTTCCATGGCAGTTTGTCAGTTACGTTGCTTTTTTAGAACATAGTTTTTAATAATAGTTTATAATATGTAAAACATAACTATATAAATAATGATTGCGCATACAAGTAAGCTTAAACAATTAAAAATAAGTTATAATTTATGTAAATATATTATTATGCCATACACAACAATACTTCTTTGTTGTGATTATTATTAGAAATTAAGTTAATTTTAAAGGTCAGTAAGAAATGTTAATTGACAACCTCGAAATTGTGATTAAATAGAATAGAATGAGAAACAGGGAAAATATGTTGACGAAACATTTACCACACTTAATAATAAAAAAGGTTAGGCTAGGTTGTATTTATTTCGAAAAAAAAAAACAGTTGATATTAATTCGATTCCACTGAAGGGAACTTGATTATTGTGTCATGAAATTATATTACCTTAATCACACAATTAAAATGTTTGCGTTTATATCTGCAGAACTTATAAGTGGTTTGATTATTTTAGTATGCTGCCTGGCTACTCTGTCATTTTTATTTCTTATTTTATTCAATATCGGAGTAAGTATATAAGGTTATACCAACAGCTAGTATCAATAAGAATAAGTATTTCATGAGTAAAAATCTCTTGGTTTGTCATGTTTCCGATATATTAGCTATCAAAGTTTTACTTTTAGTCGTCGTGAATGGTCGACAGATCAATCTAAATGGAAAACCATTGCGTATATACAAAGCAACACTTAATTTTTGAATTTAGATTTTTTTGGAAATGCAAGGAATAACTTCTACAAAGTGCGGTTCTCACAGGCAACAGCGCTTTTATACCGGAACACGGCAAAGGGGCTTGGCAGCAGAAAAAACATGGCGGTAGTACTTCTCCGGGTGAGCCGGTCATAGGAAGCTCTACTAGTACAAAAATATCAAAGTCCAGTATCGATTCCAGCCAAAAAAATGGTGGAAGAGTTATTAGGCGATAACAGCCCCTTAAAATGTAAATAATCATAATACACTCTCTAAAAGGAAACACATCTTTAAGGATTTCTACGTAAGGTTACAAAAAAATCGCTACCATTGGAATGGGTTACCTTTAATAGCGATCTTTTTAATTCTTATGTAACGTATATTCTAGTTCCTAAATGAGTATTCGTAAACTGTCTCTTCAAATAAATAAATAATTTACAGAGTAATAATGCTTTAACAATATTGTTAAAAATCGCCAGTTAAAATTATAACTTTACATTTTAGTTTGATATTATTAAAATTGTGACAGTAAAGTATTGTGAAGCTCGGTATATTAATACAGTATTATTATATACATGAATGCTCTATTATCTATAATAATTTGAAAGGGATTAATAAAAACTGCTACATGAAGTTGCTCCCGTAATTTATGATTAGCTTTAAATATATCTAAGTATTATATATACAATGTTTTGAAAGGCTAGTGTTTCTCTTCTACAATTAATTTACATTCATAATCAGTCGTATCTCTTTTATACAACTCATTAGGATAAAAAAAACATAAATATTTCAAGTTTTCTTTTTTAGGGAAAGTTATGAAGGTCTTGTGTAAAAATAGTTACACTTTTACAAAAACAATATCTCAGATGGACGGATTTGGATATTTTATATGAAATGTTTGCAAATTAAAATGTAATTGAGCCGCATAACATCCAATAACACGGTAAGGTAAATTTTCTTCGGACTTTTCGCTGTCTAAATTCGGTGGTCAAAAGATCAAAAAAAGTCGGAATATTCAATGTAATACTTCCGCGTAATTTTTGTCACGAAACACAAGCTTTACGTTATTTTTATTTCCCGGGACCAACCATTGTTTCATCAATAAGTTCATCATCCGTAATACAAGGTGAATTAGAATGAGGCGAAGGCGCAACTAAGGGTGAAGGTGCAGGACTTTTAGCCAATTGCAAAAGGGCTGGGGAAGCAGGGTAAACCGATCTTACGGCCACCATACCAGACACTTTACTACCGGATGAAGATGAAAAATCGAGTAGCATTTCGGCTGCCTCTTGAGGAGTTGTGGCCCCGCTACGCGCAATTGATCCGCTTGCTGGAGGTTTCATGCACGAATCGGCACCTTTTCTATCTTCGGAACTTCCTTTCGGTGCAGCGAATCCTTTGGCCATCTCAGTTTTAAAATCTAGTGGCATAAGAGGATACGACCCAGAATAGCTCTCTTTGGAATCGTCTTTAGTCCGTAAAGGGCTCTCACTTTTTCCAATATTATCAGATAAAACCTTTGAATATTCAGATTGATCGCTTTTGCTTGGAGGAATCGTTTTTGGACTTACGCCTCCAATATTTAATAATGGTTTTGGTACATTAAGAGGATATGCAGATTTTTGCATAGCATCCACATTTCTGTTTGGATTATCAAAGTGGGAAAAAGAATATTTATTTTGATCCATAGACCTAGTAAAATCGTTAACCATAGATCGACTATCATACTGGGATACTGGGCTATTTTTATCAGGAGTATTTTGATTTTTTAATTTAGGTATTTGGAATTTACTGGTATCCAGAGGCTTAATTAGGCCTTCGACTAAAAAGCTAGCATCTTTAGCTGAACCTTTGTATCGATCTCCGTCAACCTCATCTCTTGAGCTACTAGGACTAGAATGTCGCTCTGATTTAGATGAAAAAATTGATTTGTCAGTATTGCTCATTATCTTAGTCCTAGCCTTTTCACGGTCCCTTTCTCTGATAATTTTTGCAAGATCTGAACTGCTGCTTTTGGGGGAGCCTGAGGATTTAGACACTGACTTAGATAAATTAATACCAGCGGAACTGCTACTAGATGATTTAGAATAAGGCACTTTTGGAACAGACTGATCTGACGGACTCATGTTTGCTTTAGATGCGGCTGAAACAGCATTTAGGCTAGCAGATTTGGAAGATTGCATAACTTGGGTTTTTTTGGATGCTGGCCCACTTATTACGCCTGGTTTTAAGCCAGTATGTGTTTTAGGAGAACCCTGACTTGGAGGAGTTAGTTGAGGTGATGACTGTTTACTAGAACCAGAGCTGGAATAATTTAATTTTGAACTACTGCTTGAGGATGACTCTTTGGATCTTGTTTTATTAATAGTTATTTTCATACCATCTAAGCTAGGTTTAACCATGTACTCTTGATTTTTACTGTCACCTAGCTTTAAGTTACTACTTGTTGCGCTGGTTTTTGGATCTGAAAATTTACTATTGCTGCTCGAGGGAGTAGATTTTACAGTTAGTTCTGAATCTGTACCACAATGTTGAGCAGATTTTAATTTATCTATTACAGCACTGAGGGAGCCTTTACGGTTACGAGCTTGACTGGGAGCATTTGACTTATTCACTTCAATATTTGGTGGAGATATTAATGGTTCAGTCACGGGACTATCACAAGTGACTGGAGTGATTTCTAATTGTTTTAATTTGATTGGGTTTTTTAACTTAGGACTGCTCCTATCTGAACTAGAAAAAGACAAACTGGAATGTTTCTTTTCCTTATCCCTCGAAGGAACTGAGCTCGACCCATAACTGTCTTTAGATATCTTTTTAGTTAGATCATACCCAGTCGTGCCGGATTTACCGGATGGGGATCCACTAGTTGCCGACTTTAATGTAGACATACTTGGCTTACCTGAGCTAGAGGAACTATGTTTTGGTGAAGAGATACTGTGGTTTTTTGGACTCGAGTATCCAGGAAGATGTTTTGGGCTATTTGGAACCGGTGAATGTCTAGGACTACTGTGGTGACTGGATGTTCCTGAAGATTTACCTATGCTTTTAACACTACTTGGGCTTGGAGATTTCGTAATTGATACAGACCTGCCGTGAGTAGGGCTTGGGCTAAATTTTCGTAAAATTGAGTTCGGAGATGATGAGCGCATCGGAGATCCATCCGTAGGTTTAATACTTACAGACACAGGTTTAGTTAGCGGATCTTGCTTAGGAGGAATCTTTTCCGGTGGGCCCATGGAGTCATCCCTCCGTCGCTTTTTCTTTTTCTCCTTGCTACGCTCTTCACCTGATCTGCTTGATTTTTTATCAGATCTTATACGATCGTCCATGGACTTTACCTGGGAGGACGTTATGGGCGTAATAGTTATAGAACTGGGCAAGGCGGCTGGCGCAGCAGCCGTGATAGGTATTATTTCTATGCCAGGTCTTCTATCGAGACATAGCATCGACGATATATTAGATCCAGGTACAGAATTAGGTGGATTAGAGGAACCAGTTCCTATCGGAGTAATGCTCACAGACGATGGCATGTAGGATTTTCCATCTGTAAGATCTAGAAGTAACGATGATGTGCTTCTGGTCCGCGGTTCGGACTCCTTAGTTTTCAATTTTTGCCTTTTGTGCTCAGACTTGTGAAAAGAATTCCTGAAACAATAATATTTTAAAAAGTTAGGGATTAGGGATTTTTCCTGATTCCGTAATCGAAGGATGCCAACCGGACTCTATTTCTAGGACTCCGCTGTCCACCCGTCCCATGACCGATCCGTATTATTATTTATATTGCCCTTGTATCAAATAATAAACGTAAAAACGGCTAATGAATATAAATAAATTTGAAAATTAAAGGTTTATGTAAAGTTGGGAAAGTTAAAAAACATTTTGTTTGAAAAGTTGGTACGAAATCCTTCTTATACAAGAACCACTCGCACTAAGCCTGTTTTTTGTCTGCAATGCAAGATTGATACAACATACCTGATTAAATCTTCCACGTCCCCATCGTTTGAATTGTCCATATCTGACGATGTTCTGTTGTCCTGCCCACCGAGCGCATCTTGTGCATCCATTCCAGAAAGTTCTAAATCCGAAGCGAACTCATTTTGCGAAACCGAGGACTCCCGACCCTCCATCTCCACATCGTCGTTTGTCGAGTTGCTGTTCATGGTATTTTCATCTTCGTTAACGTAGCCGTCAGAATTATCACTTTCACTGTCTGAGTCCATCAATGCGTTCATTCCCGGTTTACCCTTCTTTTGGGCTGATGGCCACAGACAAGTGTCTGATTTCCGCTTTTTTGACTTACGCTCTTCGGAACCCTGCGGTTTTGAATCGCTTGTATTAGAATCCTGGCACAGCATTGTGAGATGGTGTTGTTGCTCGGATAGGTAGGAACCTGTGAATTGATGTTTTCATGCCAATTAAGCCTTGCTATTATGCTTTAATTTTAAATGTCCCATTTGCTGTTTAGATTTTATATATTTTTTTATTATACTCACCGCCTTGGTGCGGATGGCTGACATTTGTTGGTTCTTGTTTTACGTCACCCCCGGGGTCGATGCCCCCCATACCGCAGCTAAAATTTGACTCCAAAGCTGAGTAGCTGCCATTCAACTGCTTTGTTGCCGCTTCTCGCTCCCAGATTTTGACGAGAGACCTAAAAAATTCATACAGTATTTAGAGAGTTTATCTTTAGTTATCTTTTTTAATAAGTCCGCATATTGTAGTAAAACATTATACAATGGTAGTAGTACAGAAGAGTTTTCTGATATATTCTCTTAGTCGCTCTATATGATACAATATAAGGATGGATTTGAGTCAACAAGTATAGGTCTGCATTTTTCTTCAGTCTTTGACGGACGGCTGAAATGTGAAAAACAAGGCTATCACCGTTCCGCAATATCGCTATATTGTTTCAAATATCAGACCGAGTTGTAGCGAAGCAAGACAATCATTGCTACCAAACGTCACTTTTGCATACAAAAAAAAATAAAAAAATACCAAAGTGATGTTTGACAGCAAAGCTTGCTAGATTTATTCTTGTCGTGAGATACGTAATTACCCTGCTGGTTCAGCAGCGCGTCGAATAAAAAATAGAACAACTTTTACCTAAGGGTGATAGGTATGGAGTGACTCTTCTGTAAGACCTTGGTAATATAGTCATCAATGTGATCTCTCGGGGGAGTGTTGAGGGCGTACACCGAAGCGCGAGGTGCCGCCGGATCAGCCAGTTCCAATTCCACGGTAGCCATGCTTTCGTCCAATGGATGTTCTAAGGTTATTGATATGTGCTGCCAAGATAGCGCACTCACTTCGAACATTAGAACAGTTTCTAGCTCCATTACTGTTGGAAATAATAAATAAATATACTTTTATTTAGTTACTAGCTGTTGCCCGCGACTTCGTCTGCTTTTGATTTTGTTTTTTGATCTGGCATTAAATTTAGTTGTAGATCTAAAAAAAAAAATTTAAAGTATTCTGCGTCGCTGTCGCCTTAAATGAGGGGTTTGCCGCTGTCTGCTGAGGAGTTCTGTTCTCTATCTCCAACCACATTTTGGGCAAAATTAAACTCATATTATAACCTCTATAGTACAAAAATAATTATTTAAATCGGTTATAGTTCGTCGGAGTTAAGGTGTAAAATCGTCAAACACTTTCATCCCCTCTCCCAAAGAAACCAAGCTTATTGTCGGGATAAAAAGTATCCTATATTACTTCTAACACTTCCAAGAATATGTGTACAAAGTTTCATGAGGATCGGTTGAGTAGTTTTTGCTTGAAAGCGTAACAAACAAACTTACATTGACATTTATAATATTAGTAGGGATAGGGATATATATTTTTTATATATTTACACGTTGCATATCGCATATATTATATAAACAAATCTGAATTCCTGCTATTTATTATAAAAATCTGCTTCTTTCGAACCCTGAAAATAATTATCTCATGTACCAAATGAATTTAGATCAATTAAAAAATCTTTCTTTCTTTATAAAGGTAAAGGTTATTTTGAAAACATTACCTTGCTTGGTTTGCAATCGTACACAACTAGCGATGAGTGCGTTGAAAAGGGCCTGCTGTCGCAAGGCAGCTAGCAATGGAGGCACGTGCGACGAGTGAGTGAACGGAACACTGTTAACCACGCAGCCGTCAAGTCGCCGCGTTTCGCACAGGAAATAGCATTGCCACTGCTCGGGAAGATTCTGTGGGTACAAATAGAGTTTAGCAATCATTTTGCTATCTTTTGTGAGATGAGAGCGGTATTATTTATTTATTTATTTTACATCTTGTTAGTACGGCAGTTACTTACACTAACTAGATAGAACTACATAATTTATGGATAACTATAAATTCAATTCAAAATTTTATTAAATTCAAAATTCATTTATATCAAGTAGGCCTAATACAAGCACTTTTGAAACGTCAAGTCTGTCCGTGTGTAGTGACTCTACCACCGGTTCGGAAGGCAGATTCTACCGAGAAGAAGCCGGCAAGAAACTCAGCAGTTGCTCTTTTCCAACATCAAAAATTTACATTTTATAAGACAAATTAGTGAAAGATGACATTAAACATAATAAAGACATGATATGAATATAGTGTACTAAATAATATATGCATGTGATATATATTATTAGCTGTTATTTTCCCTTCAAGGATCAACCTTGGAAACTCGAACAGGGATCCTCTCTGTAGGAGATCGAAAAACTAAACCTTCCTTTGTATGACGGTCGTCATTAGTTTCCGTTGGCATTTGGCCCTTCGTAATACTTGAGCGTTTGAGATGAATGGTCTCCATTATATTTAAAACAACTCCATGATTTTTTTTTAAATGTGCCTTTTGGTCCAACTTAAGAGACAGAATAGTTTATATCTCAATTTATAATAGCGATATTATTTTCATGCGAATTATTTGTTTATGATATTACAAAGAGTCATTATTATCTATTAGCTCGATAAGATTCTAACAGATGGCGGTATAAGGTAATTAGTTGACTGGATTGAGAAAGCATCCAATAGATTAATACTATAAATGTTAAGGTGTTTTTGTTTGTTTGTCCTTATTTCTCGGCCACGCCAAAGCACCAAATCAAATAGATTTTGGGTATAGAGCTAGTTCCAAGGAAAATAATCGCAGCGGAAATAATAATAAAAAAATATACTACATTACACACATCGCTATCTAGCCGCAAGTAATCGTAGCTTGTGTTATGGTATACTAAGATGACTGATAAATATTTTTATGAAAACATAAGAAGAAGAAGAAAAAGTCTTTATTGCACATACAAATATAAAACCAGGTTAACAAAAATAAATAAATGATAATTTACATATGCACAAAGGCGGCCTTATCGCTTGAAGCGATCTCCTCCAGACAACCTTCAACATAAATACTTAGAATATACATATAAACATCCAGATACTGAAAAACTTTCATGCTCATCAAACAAACATTTTCCAGTAGTGGGAATCGAACCCACGGACTTCGACTCAGAAAGCAGGGTCGTTGCCCACTGCACCAGTCGTCAATCATATCTTTAATAAAATGCTTTCTGCTTACCACAAAAAGACCTTTGCTGAGATTCAACTCGACTATTTTGCCAGGAGCAAGTTTGTTATATGCTTGTTGGGCAACCAGGCCCAACATTGGTTTAGCGTTGGCCCAATCACCAGCCACTTCAACCTTTAAAACAAAAAATAATTTACATATTAAATTTATGACATTGTGTCATTATAGTTTTGACTTTATGACAATTCATACGAAACATTGAGTATATCTACCTCAGTTGTTGCATGAATGAGTTTGGCAAGACCCGCACATAAAGGCGTGGGTTGGGAAAGTTTGAGAGTGTAACAGGCTGGTAACATCGCACTATTCTGTGGCATCAACTGGGAGTAAACTGGGCCATTTCTGAAATGAAAAAGGCCAAATTAGTTTAACGTAAGTCAAGAACTTATACAGTAACGGTCATGCACAATATACTGAACTGAAGAGCTAAGCTCTAGTAGGTGTAGCCCTATCCAACCTTCTCTATCCATGGGCCACTCTTTTACCTCTTTATAAGTCCCCTGCCCAAACTTTTGTTTTATTCGTCCCACTAAATCCAGTCACAGTATACATACAGAGAAAATATTCAAAAAGGTTTCATCGTTTTTCTAAATGCCATAGGACAAGATGTCTTTCAAATAAATGGGGTAAAATATATAAAGATATTCAGTGTCATGTTACAAATCAACTGAGATAATCCATCAAATCTCAAGAGCGTCATAAAACACTGAATTATTCGAACGTTATACCATGTTTATTTGTAAGACCCTTATACTAGTTTTTCGTCGTTAGTTAAAACGGGCATTAGTGTTTAGTAAGTTTAATACTTTAAATCCTGGATGTTTTTATTTGTCATTAAATTTTTACAAATAAAACTTTTACACATAAGACATATATTTTATTAGTTAAAAAATACATTTATCAGTTGAATTACTTGATTTTATGGATATGAATTTTATGTGTATTTATATATATTACAATGATAAATATAAATACTCAATCAATTCATCTTATTTGTTAATGGAGTAAAAGTAAATGAATTTCTTTACCCTTTCCCAGGCCTCTGAGCACTGGATATGATAGGCGACAGTTGAAGCTTGTTCGCTGTAGATCCTTCTAGAAGAACCGTCGCTGAATGTCCTATCGGCGTATGAGAGGGCGCCACAAGCGATGCTAGCCCGCTTGAGCCTGATGGCTTTCCTAATGTTAGTAACTCCACTGTCAGAGGTTGAAGACCTTTGTCCTTGTCCAATAATTCATATGGTGATACGAAGTATGTTAGACGTAATGCATGACCTGGTAGAATAAAGATATAACAATTAGGTAATAAACAAAATATATTGGCGCATTTTGTCAGGAGCCTATTAAAAACAGAAGACGTAAATATAAGAAAGTTTTTGGAAGAAAACTTTATGTTTATTACCTTGTCCGCAATTATTCCTGTTCTGAAACATTTACGGACTAATGTTTTCTGATTTTTTGGATGCCTTTTCTGGAATATGCCTTCTAATATTATAAATGTGCAAGTTTGGATGTTTGTTACTGAATCACGCAAAAACGGCTGAACGGATTTGGATGAAATTTGGCATGCCAACATTTATTTATTTATTTATTTATATTCTTATTCTAACACTATCATTACAGAATACTTAAACCTAATGCGATAGTGTAGCTTTTTTTTGTTTTTTACATAATCTTAACATTATAATATTTAATTACCTATTCGGGTAACAAATAACCCACATTGCGATCCTCGTGAATTCACTCAGAGCGCAACAATACAAATCACATTGCTCTGATATGACATTGAGGATAACATGGAAAATAACATAGGCAACCTTTCATCCCGATTACTTAAGTAGTTCCCGAAGTAAAATTGAAAATTGCTTACGAGCTAAGCCGCGGGCAGATAGCTTCAAAATTTGTTACGCATGTCACCTATGCTATGGAATAGGACATGTAATTTCTATAATAGTTCCCGTGGTAAGATTAAAAATTGTTAACAAGCGAAACTTTAGACCCAATTCTGAAGTCTACGCAGACGCAGTCGCGGGCCGAAGCTTATTTTTTTTTCCAAATCGATAGATGATGCCACAGATCAATGAGGGCTCGAATTATTGAGATAAAGTAACATTGACAAGACTCACCACAATCTTAACAATTTGTTATGCCTATGGTTGAAAGTGGTTTAAATAATGTAAGATAGACAAACACAGAGTAATAAAGGTTTCATAGGGACTTAAAATAAAACTTAACTAAACATTTAAAATTTAAGAATCACAGTAAAATAGATTTAGACTATTTTCTAAATCTTGTTTTTAGATTATGGACATTCAGTTAAAAGTATGTTGTTCAGATTGAAACAACTAAAGGTCATCCAACCATACTACTATGCCTATGAGCTTCCATTATACCCAGCATTCAAGGATCTGTATATATTGCCAAGTGGTATTATTTTCTTACCCCCTCTCCTCTTTTGTAGGAATCCTATAGGACTTTTATGGACCTGAGCCCAGGGGTCCTTGATGAAACTTTGCAACTGTCTTAGTGTACATAAATCTTCCTCCAAACTTTGTAGTGCACTGAATGCTTTGCATTTTACCTAAAATAAGACAAACGTTATATGTCAGAGAGGTAACTAAATTTCATTAAAAATGTTATGTTTTGCTTGCACTTATATTCACAAATGCTGGACCCAAGTAGTTGCACAAGGCTGCTGTATTTGGAAATCTCTACACAAATCCCATTAAAGACACATCCCTCCCGTCCAGTAAATTTTTTGATAGTTGTTAACCAGTGGAAACCTGACATCTTCATACAAAATTTGCAATAGGTTTACAACTGCAGCTGTCGAATTATGTGTTTTGTATGGAGACAGCCACTTGGCAACTTCGAGGTAACTGAATTGTCCAGGACAGCTGGACAGCAGTTCTAAAGACACACGGCTTTATTAATGAACATAGCGTAAAGTCGAAATAGTTAGGCAGCTTTTAAGGAATACCACCATGCTTATTCCTGCCTAAAAGCATCATTACTGTGTTCCGGTAGGGCATAATGACAGGCACATCAGGTGTAACACCTATAAATTAAGAATATGATGACCTACTTTTTTCTCAGCATTCAACTGGTATACAGCAGTAAGGCCCTCCAGTTGTGCAGTGAAATCTGCAAAATCCCCTCGTGATATACATTGCACTAATTCTTCACAGCTTTGTTGCTCTATCTGTTAAATTTAAACATAAATCAGAGAGGTACAATTTTTTCCTCAAGCAGATAATAACTTTCATAGTGTAGACTGGTTTGTACTACTGTTTTTTTGTTATGATGGTAATGGATCTACATTCTCTAAAACCATCCACACCATGCTTCAAAGAAAAAAGGTTACAAGGTGTGCCTACATCAAACTCGCAAATATGTCCGTGTTCCTTTGTGAAGAACATCATTTGCCATTTTAAAATGTTAAAATAAACCTAAACAATGAATGCCATATGGTATGCCTTAGCAGAATAAAAATCTTGACAAATCACAGCTTCCTCTCATATTACAAGTAAAAATGTTTACAAGTAAGCAATGTCATGTTTATAGCATATGAGATATTTTTACTGAAAACCTTTTTAAAATTAATGTTCGAGTAAAAAGTTTTTCTCCAGAACTATGAAGTTAGGTAATTAAAACTTGTTATATGATTGTTCATAATAATTGGTACGATGGAGCCAATGTGAACCCTGAATAATAATTATATTTAGAACATACCTTGCCCTCATGATGAATTTTAACATCTTTCACATTACCCGAGGATTCAACTAATATTTCCAAATAAAACATATCGGATGATATGAATAAATTGACACCTGAAGTCCCCACTACAAATTTTAACCTGAAAATAATACATATGTAGATATAAAATATACTAGTTTGACATGAGTATTGAAAATTCAAATTCAAGTAGGCCTACTTTATAAGCACTTTTGAAACGTCAAGCATGTATGTTTGTGTGACTCTACCACCGGTTCGGAAAGCAGATTCTACCGAGAAGAGCCGGCAAGAAACTCAGTAGTTGCTCTTTTCCAACATCAACATTTAGAATCATTTTGCTATCTTGCGGGAGATGAGAGCTAGGCTGGCTGCTTCCATTCTACCTTGTCATTGAGGAATTCATCAAATGTATAGTAACCTCGCTGTACTAGATGCGTTTTTACACATTTTTGAAATGTATGCATTGGTAGGTCAAGAATTTCCTTTATTGAGTATTCAATACCCATGTCAAACTAGTAATGATTGAATTTTTTTAGGTTTCAATACTTCAACAATTTATGTCTTTGCATCACAGATGTACTACTCAAATACTATTAATGTTATTAGATTGTAAGTAAGCAATTCTTGTAAGGTACTCCCTTACAAGAATTGCTTCTTATAAAAACATTTTAGAGTAGGAACTTTAAATGGGAACAGTTTATAAAAAACTTGCAGACATAAAAAGCTTTCTTTATGTGCTACAAGATGAAATCCCCCACTAGCATACAATGTTATTCAAAGTTCGAAAACTGTTAAAATAATCATAAACTGCAACTATTTCTGTTTACTAGTTAAAATATAATGTTTAATTTCTCTGGAGTTTGTTTAGATTAGACTATAGGTGAAGGTGAAAGTTATCTTGGTTTACGTTCAGAAAATCTTTACACATACCCCAATTGTCTTGACAGGCACTCCAACCTCTCAATGAGACTCTGCAGTGAGCTAACTTTGATGCAATGCTGTAAGCTGTCAAGGCATTTTTGTAGAATCATACGATCAGCACTGTCTACTGCCCATCTTTTATCCTGCAATAAAAATCTTTTATTTTCCATTCAAGGGATAAGCGTAAAAAATCACCAGAAATCTCAAAACAAAAGTTCATTAAAATAATTCTTTATTCTTAACTTAGCTAGATATATCAACATCAGCAATACAATTAATATATATTAACTTTCATTAAAAGTTGCCCTCACTTTAAGGTACTTTTAAGGTTTTAATAGCCTAACAAATAAATGTGGCATAACATTGCACTAATTATATAATGTTTTTTTTGTGGGTTAGATCCTGTTTGTTTAACTACGTCTAATTAACATTGGGATTATGTTTTCATATTTATTTTGATTATGTATGACTATTTACAGCTCCCAACCAGTAACTAGTACTGTAAGAAACAGTAATACTTACTAAGGATAGCCTAGGTGCCTTCTTTGGGTAAAGTGCAGAGTTGTTATATTTAAGCATTAGTGCACAGACGTGATAGATTATATATGATAGCATTTCTATCACATCTAGCCAATATCTGCATATAATTCAGGAAGCAACAATTAATTCTTTAGATAGTTTGACTATGAGTTGCCAAGGCTTAGGCTTAGGCTTGAAAACTTCATAGTACTAAGCTGGAGTAAGGAAATTGCCAGTGTCCTCCAGTGCCTCAGAGAACATGTAATCTGTCAGTCCAGGCTATAATAACTACCAAACCTAATTTGATCAACCCTATTTTTTGAGGGAGTATGCCTGTGCCAAGCAGTTGGATTTTAATCGGCTGATAATGATGATGATGAAGATGATAGTGATGCTGAATTATTGCTATGAGCTGGCATACTTTTTCAGTACATATGTATCATATAACAATTGGTTAAAAGGGTAAGTTGACCCTGGCTTTCTTGGATATACATATTTGATAAATTAGTGTGTGAATTTTAAGTTTGGGGACTGTATCAACTAACTCACCAGCATGGCCATACGAACAGCTTTGGAAGTTTCACTTAAATTTTTATTTTGTGATGTCTTGGATCTCAGTTTCTCCATTAAAATCTCTTTTTGCAGTTCTTTCGACTTATCCATCATTGCGCTAGCTGTCGCCATCACAAGAGCTTTACTATCCGTCATATTTAAAACAATTTTATCTATTTGTACAAGAACAACAAACACAAATTGATAACACAGTTCATAAATATCCCAATGTTCATCAACAACAGATTAATAACTAATCTTATGAATAGAAAATATGCAACGCAAATTAAACTTAGAAACTAGATTTTCTTTATAATAAATTAACATTTTATGGCTAAAATAAAGATTAAATTAAAATTTCATAGCTCCCAGTAGCAATCGCAAATTAACTGTCAAATTTGACAATCACAGACTAACATAACGATTTCATGCGACTATTTGCTGCCACAGATGATAAATTTAACGAAGTTTTTATAGCATTAACGCCAAATAAAATATTAACAAATAAAGAAGCTTATAAATCATGGGCAAAATGCTTACTGGTGGCTTTTTGACGCTGACCTCTAGTACTATAGTATAATATACAGTAAGCTTATAAAGTAACATATTAAATCAATGATATTAGTGGTCAGTGACGGTTGATTTAAAATAATGAGGATATAAAAGCACTCTTATAAAATAAGCCAAATTACTGTTGATATACTCTTCGTTTTTGTCTACGGACAAAGACACAATCACTAAAGTGTTACAAGTTTATTTTAGAAGGTACTTGGTTTAATACATTATGTCGTTGGTTTTATATAAAATAAAGGTCACTCCCACTTTTTCAAATCTGGTGCAATGTGCAAGCCAACTTATCATGAGGATTTACTTTTAGCATATCTACATATTAGTAAGTCCAGTCAACAAGTTAAAAAACGTAGTAATTGTTTATCAAGCTTCTAAAAATATGAGCGAGACCACATTTGACATTTTACGGATTCGAGGAAATTTCCAGTACTAAAGTCCCGCCCGGTATTCTTTAATTATTTATAATTTTATTCACCGCCGATAATTCCGGTAGGACGGCAACGCCGCGGCTCTTAAAACAGAATATAACACAAAATTTTTTACAGTATCATTAATATGTGTCTGTACATTAAAGATTTTCGCAAAAAATAACTGGGAGACATTAGAAATACGAAATAGAACGCAAAAATGGTATTTTTGAAATTATTGTGTGCGCGCATCACGCCAGAACGCCTAAACGTATTTGAGTGCAATTATAGCTGACACTTCGGATTAAAATAATACCTAAGTATATTCTTTTTACTAGTAGTATTTTTTGTCGTATTCCCTGGTAAGGTTTTATTATTAATTTCATTGTGAAGGTCTGGTCAATATTATCGGATATACAGGACTCAGCAATCCGAAAGCAAATAAAAAAAAAATCGAAATAGCAAATAAATTTCCTCTGCCAGGGAACGAATCCGGGACCTTCCACTTAACCACAGAACTCACCGCTGCGCCACAGAGTTATTCGGTTATTATCTGGGATTTTTAAGCAAAAAACATCCATACATTTACATACCGTCTTAAGTTATTGTTGCTTAGCCAGCAATCGTCAATTTTTTGGTGCAGCTTTTAGGTCACGTATACTTCGATTATTTATAAGAAGTAAATTGTGACAGGAAGTGAAAAATAACTGGTTATATAAAACCATAGAAGGTAGTGTTGTTTGCGGAAGTTTGTCTCTCTGTTTATTAATTATTATCTTTTTTTGGCTCAACCCTAGCCGATCCTGATCGAGTTTGGCACAAAGATAGGATAACGACATAAAATACTTGGTATCCCGAAAATACTCAGGGATGCAATCATTTTGCATCGTTATAAATTGCATTCTGAAGATAGAGATTGCATAATGATAAGCCCGAGTAAATAAACTGTGTGCGACTAACAAAGTCGTGGGCAAAAGCTACTTAAGCTATACAGATACTATAAGGTATTCAGCGCTGAAAAGTCAAGGATAATGGTTTAATATCTAAATGATGTGTAGATTTACCTGACCCTTACCCCCAAATCATAAAAAGAGCCAACACAAGAGACGTTACGTCGGAATGCAAAAATTTGCCCCACGTAAATATATTTGCGAATGGTGTAACCTTCTCACGTGTTCCTGCAAAGGGTCCAGGCGCGGCGTAAGTGAGAAAAGGCTAACGAATCTAATTATGGTCGCTATCAGCTACTCTTTCAGTCTATTTCAAATAAAGGTTGGTAAACCTTTGTTCACAGTGTTAATATTTTAGAAGCATATTGTGATGCAAGCCCAAACTTTAAGCGTTTTTAGAGGCAAAACGTGAAGCCTTGGCTTGCGTGTCATTGTCACGGCTGTTAAGTATTATTTATTTTATTTAGTCTCTTTATTTGTACACAGTTAGGAAAATAAAGGACGAATAGAGAGAAACACAAAGACTGGATTAGAATACAAAAGGCGGCTTTATCGCTTAAAAGCGATCTCTGCTAGGCAACCATAGGAATATGACTGTAGGTAGCACTTTGCTTGTCGTATGTTCGTAGGGAGAGCATTCCACAAATCGATAGCTTGCACTGTGAAGGAAAACCTTTAAAACTTCGTCTTGCACGCTCAGTGTCAGCAAACGACATGATTCTAAGTCGGATGCCGTTCATACAAAGTTGAACTTTTCCTTCAAGTAAGGCGGTGTTTTGGGAAGTAAGGAAGTATCTTAAGAATAGGGATCGGGTGTGAGACTGTTTTATATAGGCATTGTTACTTGTTTCCGCAGATCAAATTTATTGTAATGCTTAAAAAACTTTTAACATGTGTAGTGTGAGTGTTTTTTTTTACAAACATGCCTTAATGGAAGTTACAGTAGGAAACAGGTAGGTAATAAATAAATAAATAGAAATAAGTATATTAAGACATATTACACACATCGCCATCGAGCTCCAAAGTAAGCGAAGCTTGTGTTACTGGGATAACTGAATATATCAATATTTAGATCTGGGCTAAAATTCGTGAGAATTAAGGAGCACCGGAACGTACAAGTAGGGATATATTTATTCAAAGGCTTTTCATTAAAATAAGATACCTACTAATAATTACAAAGTGGATCGATCTCCTCTTCAATTAAGTAAATACAAAGCCAGTGTCCATTGACGCAAAGTCGACTATATCAGAATTCAATTTTATTAGCTACTTCCACGCTACTTCAGTAAGGTTTGATGTCGAATTTTAATTACTAAAATGCGTTATTTCTGTCACAAATTTTTCGTCTTGGTTCGTCATAGCTGGGGCCCAATCTTGCCTCCAGATAAGTTAAGGTCATCCACAGTTTTGTATCGATAATTTGCACGCTGATCGCTGCAATCCAACGCTTCATAACTGCCACACATAAGCGGTTGCTGCGATCTATCAGTGGCATCACAAAAAGCTTTTGTAAGTATACTTATCAGTAACTAATACAAAAAGTAGGTACATGCAAGTTAGCGGATTATATTTAAACGGTATAGAAAGAAACTCGTGAAGACTTGCGCGGGTGAACTTGTAGGTGGAAACGCGCCAGATATCATGCAATTACCGAAATAGCCTTCGAATTGCTATTAAGATATGTGAAAGTAGGTACTGCAATTCGTCGCTTTCGATGGATTGTTCAATGTCCAACCCTTTAATTCGAGAGATCTAAGTTCTTGGTACCTACTTATTGCTCGTTAATCAACTCGTTAACACTTCGGCCGTTTGGTGACGGTTTGGTGAGTTGTCACCACTCTTACCGATGGTGTCATACGAGGCAACTAAGGCAATATAAAACAAAATTGGCAGCAGCGTCCTTCGTGCTTACAATACGATCTTTTGCGATTACCTTTGCCCAGCGTGTTGATTATGGGCACACATTTCCGTTGGAAGAGGCATTTAGCCCAGCAGAGGTCATAGGCTATTGAAGAATACACTTTTATGATGTCCACCGACGGCAAATTTCCAAGGAAAAAATAGGCGGGTACGATTAGATTATACCTAAGTCTAATAAAATGACGTAGGTACGAGAAGCATGGCGCAAAATGTGGTAACTGTATCATCTTTTACTCCATTAAATTAGGTACATCGGGGCCTATCCACCTCTTATTTAAGTAGCAGTCAGCACGAAATTCACGAGCGATGTAATTTGATCAATATATTCCATTGGAATTGCTGAAACATTTTCCCCGCTCCTTTGTAGCAACTGAAAACGTAATGAAATAAATTGTCACCGTGATAGCATGAACCCACTAATAAATTTCTCTCTTTAGTCTGTGAATGATTAATTAATAATATATAGCTTATACCTATTAGGTATACTTAGTTGCCAGTAGGTAATTATATTACCTTGCGGGATTTTATAGCAAGTGAATTTCTTGATTTCATATTTTGATGTGGGTTTCTTAATAGGTACAACTTTTGTCATGTGTTATGAAACTATAAGTAAGTATTTAAAATCGAAAGTTCCCGCAAAAAAACTGTTTTAAGGTGAAATTAGTCAGCCGCATCTCAATACAATTGTTATTGATTGATAATTGTATTATTATTTTTTAGAAGTAGAAGAGAGTAGAAGCTTAGTATGTCGCTTCACCAAGGTCGCATAAAATTCGAGATGAAAGTAAATTATATGTAGGTATGTACTTAATATGTGTTAATGCGAAAGTGTCTTAACTGCCTCTTTGGTCTAGTGGTTAGGATGTTCACTGGGTTAGAATCCAGCCTGGTTTATTAATCACTTATATGGTAATAGTCATTAACGCCCACCATTGGAGCAGCGCGGTGGGCCTATGCTCTAAAACCGTCTCTCCTGTAAGAGACGAACCGTGGTCCAGCAGTGGGATGTTAATAGGCTGCGGATGATGGAAAATATTTCTCTCAGGGGTTTAACACCGAAATGATCGAGGGCAAAGTGGCAGACAACAGCTATGTTGAAATTTCCCAACGATTTCTCCTACTGCTGCTAGCAAAGGCAGGAGACATAGATCCCCCGATTTTATCCCCTGACAGGAGACATAAATAACGTGTCCACCTGGTAAAGCACGGGAACATGTAATAGGAGAAGTTTATCCTCGTTTATTATTACAAATATATTATTTGGATATTATTTCAACTCGTGCGCCAATACTCTGAGAGTTGATAAAGCTGTTGGCGAAGCCTTTCCCCGGGGAGATAATTGTCTTCTGCCCATGCTTACCGTGCTGGTAGGGCCACGTTATGCCACTTTACTCTTGGTCCTACTAGGCTAGGGGCGAATGATAGAATAATGGGATGTGTAAATAATAGGGGTACAGTGAATAGTATACGTAAGTGTTCTGCCAAAAACTTTTGGACGAAGATACAGCTGGTCAGAAACGCCTTAATTTAGTATTCAAACAATAATTATTCATAAGTAAAGTTAGCAATGGTTTTTCGTTTTAGGTATCAAGTTTATAATTATTTTGAGGTTGCGAGAGTTGAGTGTGCCTGCAATGAAATAAATAAATAATACGTTACATCCGTTATTTTTGTATGATATTTACAGCAACATTTTCCAGTAGCTTTAAAAAAGTTCGGTACCAACTTTTTGACTCTAGAAAAAAAACGGTTTTAGATTAAACATATATTTGTATACGCTGTGTTGTGGTTTTCCTTATTTTTTCTTTAGGTATCTTTTGTTTGGTGGGCAATAAAAAAGGATTTATGAATATTTTAAGTTAAACAAAACGTGTTACTTTTAACTAGCTCTTTTTTACGATTTATTTCCTATTTTATTACTGATAGTAGATAAGTGCAAAAGGAGTGCTGTCCTTAACACAATTTTTCCTACGGAAATGCTAGGCACTGTTTTAAGACTTTTAGTCAATTTAGTTTAGTTTTAAGACTTGGCACCATTATTTTTGAATTCGAAAAGGTATTACCGTATTTTTGGGCTAATTGAAATTCTTACTGGATGAAATTTGGAACAGAGATAGATTATTTTTTCCGGGATATAGAGAACCCCCAAAAAATTTATGATTTCAGTGGGATGGATTTGTTTTGTTATACTTTTGCTAATTGGTAGTTCAGGGTTAATCGGGGTCAATTACTACTGTTATAAAATAAACCGTGACATCTTACAGCTTTAGAAAAATTCATAACTAAAAACAATGACACAGTACATAATATAGTGGACTATATTATAGGGGACTAGTTATAGTTACTGAACTGTACCTACCTATATTGTATCATAAAAGCTTAAAGATCAAGTAGGTTCCTACAAAAGAAAGTACTCTCTGACTAATCCCATTAAATTACGAGTCCCCAGCTCGCTTTGTCTTTGTATTTGAAAGTACACAAAGTCTGTATGGGGAATGTACTTAGCTAATTAAGACAGGAAATTATGACGCTGTAAGCTACTTATCCCATATTAAATGCCTACGGTTGTACCTCTACCTCTATCTCTGAAATATCTACTTCTACACAGAAAACTCACAAGACAAGAACGACAAGAGAAATAAACTTTAATATAGTTAAACCCTGTTTCATTATAATAAGAGATAAATAAGTGATAATGCAATTTCTTACTAAGCCGAAGTTTCAATCCGTTAAAAAAAGTTAAAAAAAAAACTTTACTCCACGATTTGGAGATCGGGTGGACTTTAGAAATAAACGAACGGAGCATTTCTCTCCTCAACAGTGGCGTGGATTCCATGCTGCGTTCAGCGAGCTTTATATATAGCATTTTGCTTAAACTAAGTTGTGCACGTAAAAAAGTAACGGCACTTATGTCCTAGGTAGCCTTAGACCAATAAACTTCGAAAGGCTCGAAAGGAAATCAGAAAAAGTGTCTCATCTCCAACACGATGTATGGCAAATTAGCTCTACCTTATTAACTAAGTTAACAAAAATGAATTAATATACATTTAATAAATCGTGGTTACTACACGATGGATGAATTTCTTAACGACAAGATAGAATTTTTTTTTTGTCGGCTTTTTCTAGTTATAATCTGCCTTTCGAACGGGTGGTAGAGTCACTACAAACAAACTGACTTCACGTTTAAAAAGCTCTTTTAAACTAGGTCTACTTGAATTTGAATTTTGAATTTAATTTTTTGTGTCGGGAATCCTCCTGAGCAAGCTTTCCTTCATCATAGATAGAAAATGTTTTAATCTTGTTATTAAGATTTCAATATTTATTACACAACACAATAAACATATGTAATCTCAATTTCATGTTCAATTCTAATCTAACGCTTTGGAACTTACTTCCACACACATGCAATCATGAGTTCTATCATTGTTTATTTGTAAAAAATTAAAATCCTTTCAATAGTCATAATCTTTTTATTTGTATGAGCCCTATTATAAAGTCGATTTCTTTACAGCCTCTTTGTATTTATTTCATGTACACAGTTTACTTTACTTTACCAAGCTATATGGTAAATAAATAAACTCTTCAACTGTAAAATATCAGTATAAACATCACACACATTCCCATTAAATTGCATAACAATGTGGAGAGACTCTCGTAGAGAACGACTAATAAATTGTGCACTCTCGCTTAAATTTATAAATTGTGAACTAGTCGTCTGTGAACGTTGACAAAGCTACAGCCAATTACGATGGTCCGATCGAAGATAAGGTAGTGCAAGTATATGACTGTTTTACAAAAGTGACTAAATAAAAGATTTACCAATTTAATTTGTAGTTTGTGAAAATGTTAAATGGATTGAGTAGTTCAAACATCCCCAATACAAGTAAAAGGTAAAATCACTAAAGTTATGCTATTGTACGTAACTTAGTATATGGTATCCAGATGTACCTACAGTGCTTCTTAGTGGATACTAACTAACTCGCTAGGATGAACCTACTTTCTGAATTTGAATGTCCTTAACTATGAAAAAGGGACTCTAATTATAGGGGTCGGATCCGGGGGGGGTTTATAGGGGTCGAATTCGGAAAAAAGAAGTTGCGTTTAAAAGAAGTAGAAGTATTAGAAGAAGAAGAAGAAGTTGAAGTAAGTAAAAGTTCCTGTGAGGTTCCCTACCTGCCTCTGGAAGTCAAATGGTACTGACCTTAAAATGTAGCATTTTTTTTTTCTGTATCCACACGTACAATCAGACGATAGACTGTTATATAGTAAATTTTTTGAATAAAATGTTGCAGAAAATAATTATTTCTTTCTTTTTTGTTGTATAACAGTCGGTTATTTTTTGCTAACAATTTTTAGTATAATAATTTCTTAATGTTATCAAAGCTTTGTCTAAGAATTGCGATCGAAGCTGTTTGGGAGTAGAGTAGGTATAACAATATTATTGTTACTGTTAAAATGTTACTATAAGGTTGTAGTATTTATAAATTTGTAGTTTGCGAAGTTGTAAACTTACAGGATTGATGAGTATAAAGCGAGAGCTGTTTGTTCGTGTTTCTTACTTTTAAAGTGCAGGTCACAGGTGCTGTTGTTGGTACGGGTAAGTATTTAATAAGGTTATACCAAGGATACGTAAGCATTTTATTTCAATCGGAATGAAAAATTTGTTAAACGATATTTTTTTTTGTTTTTTTTTCAATATTCGAACATCCATGGTTTCATAGTATGTAAGTATGGAAGTTTTATAAATTCGAAAGTGTATCTGTTTGTTTATTTATTTCTAACTTAAGTAAAGCTCAAACTCTGCACCAATCAAAAGTTTAGTGTCTTCCTCACTGCAAGTTCTTTTCTGAGAACGTATTTAAAAGTTTTTACTGTTTTTTTGAGTGATGAATGCATGTATGAGTCGCGTATGGTACATTACTTGTTGCCCACTCAGCTTTCTTAGCGTTTTCGCTTTTATCTCACGCTCCTAATACCGCCTTGACTGTACCATGAAATGTAACATTACTTGATGCATAATCTACAATGGTAACTGTGTTACCACTTCCTACTTAGATACAGATTCTAATGTTAAGATATTGACTCCAACACATCAAAAGGTTCCCTGTTGCTCTGACCCTGAGGTTAAGTTTTCTACCATTTTAAATGAAATTATTTTAAGTACCTAATAAAATGTTTCATATTGCAGAGCAAGTAACGCCTATATTCTAGTTTAGAGACAGCATTCACAAACCAACAAATGAAAAAAAAATCGTGATGTTTTTATTTAAAGAATGAACTGAAATTCAAAGCCTCCATTGCTCCATCTATCATTTCATTTTTCCTTTGTGTCTTGTTCGGCAGAACACGGTGAATTTTTGGGAATTTGGCAGGCTCATTTATCTACTGCAAAATGAAATTTCATTGCATTCTTGCGACATTCACAAATGCAATCTATAGTATAGATGGATGCGCTTATTATTAATAATCTCTGGAACTGCCAGTAGGATTTCAAAAATCTTTTTTTAAATTTGTCGGCTTATTTCTGACGAAGCCGACTGTCGCATCGGTTGTTGCATGCTTGGTCGGACGCAATCTTGCAAGCAGTGTTATGGTGCTCGCTTATAAAAATGTTTGGATTTCCAAACAAGTTTGGAAGTACGAAGAATTCAGAGGAAGCGCGCCTTCGAGCAAGAGACTTGCGAAAGATCGCTCGCAGGTCGCAATCTTGAACGCAGGTTGGAAGCGTCGTCGTCATAAGTCGATTTGCCATTCGCATCGTGCGGTATTTCGCGCGGTACGGACGCTAGTTAAGTAGTCAGGAAACCGTCAATCGATCTATTTTACTACAGACAATGCTTTAATTTCTGATTTAAAATTTCCTTAAAAATTTATGAAACAAAGGTAAAGGAGGTCTATTCTTGGTGTGGTTAATGTAAACTGCCGCAAAAGTTATCATTTCAGTTTGTTGCATAAATCAATTTTTTGCAAAGAAAGTTGCCAGAAAGTATATTTAGTATTGAATAGCCTTATAAATGATTTCATCCCCGTACCCCGGCCCTTACAAAGTTTCATCCTACAACTCACCACAGTCGCGTCGTCCGCCCGTTGGCCGACTATATCAATCGTAGTGTGATGCAAAATATAAAAAAATATCTAACTGGTAGTTTAGTCTAACAAATAAACCTTTATTCCTTATTTAGCCCCTTAAGGATTTAATTTTTTATAAATCATGTAACACGGGTTTTTTATATGTAACACGTATAAAAAAATCGTTAACGCGCCGTGTCTGTACATTAAAGATTTATGTAAAGACACGGTAACAATAAGATAACTGGGCGTCTGTTTGTCTGTTGGTTTGTGCGCGCGTTACGCAAAAACTGCTGAACGGATCCAGTCAGTCTTTCAGGACAAGGCAATTTATATCTAAAGATAATAACAGAGATGCGTCATTTAATTGGATTATTCCTTTCCACTATTTATAAAGTCATCATGAGGCGTAAGTAGTGAATTTGTGTTTTAGCCTTGAACTTGTAATGTAGCTCGTTAGTCCTGCACGTGCGGCATGTAGGGGGCACTAACCACATGATCATCGTGGGGTCATGAAACTAATACAATAGATACCATGATGTTGCTAAAATTTTCAGTTTGTCCTAATACGTCACAAAGATACCGCCTTTTCCTAGTAAACTACGATTAATTGAATATTTTGCGTTTTAATGCCAAGTGTTCCTAGTGGCATACATAGAGGGTATACACAGGGTATGCAGATTATATAAAATAGAGAAAATTTCCAGTACAAGTTGTGAAAACTTTATGGTAGGCTTTTATATATTATAACTACATGTTTACATTTATATATTATACATTTTATATATGTATAACTCTTACAATGCCTATCCTTTTGTTTTTTATAACCAGTACTGCAGATTTTTTTTATATCATTTGCCTGCTTAGTGCATGTTTAAATGAAAGCTTGTTACGTTACAAAAGGTATGAGACATGTAGTTATATTTAAGGTATATATGAAATAAAAGTGCTAAGAGAGTATAGTATCTATCTTATGACTTTGAGCAGAAATGGGTTTTAATAGGCAAACTCTGGGTTTCTTCTCACTCAGCTTCGACTTCGGTCTCCAGCAATTAAATATTACTTTCATTAACGTTAGGGGAAATCATTGTTTGGAGATCCGCATTCCTGTTATTTACTCATAATGTTCTGAAACGCGTGTGAAGTGTACCGATCCGCTTTGAACAGGTGTGGTAGAATACGACCTAAATCCTTCTCGTTCTGAGAGGTGAGGTGCAGCATGCAGCTAGCATGGAGGTCACTGGTCACATGTTCGGATTTCGTTCAGTTCGGATATCGCTTCTCTAACTATAGACCTCAACAGAGCTAGGCTTAAGTATCTTCCAAGTATGTCATTATACTTCAATCTAGAAAATAGCTTGTAAGAGGAAGCAAGTAACCTATAAAACCCCACGTTTTGTAAAGGCAAAATGGTAGGCGTTCAGTCCCGCCCGAGGTGCTGTAGAGGTAAAAAGAAAACGCAGCATTCTCTACCTAGCCTTGGTTGAGGTTAGTTCACAATCAAGTAACAGGGATCTGGGAGTCATTTATACCAAGCGATGCAAGACCGTAGAGTGATCAAATAACTATATGTCATCATTATCATCATTATCAATCCATTACAGGCCACTACAGGGCACGGGTCACCTTACAGAATGACAAGGGTCTACGCCGTAGTCCACCACGCTGGCTAAGTATTGTGGACTCCATACGCCTTTGAGAACGTTATGGAGAACTCTCAGACATCTCAGGCATCTCATTATGAGAGTACCCGTCCTTACCCGTGCCCTGTAGTAAATATATACTCTTTATTCGTACTCCTCATCAAGTGAAGAAAAAAAATAGCGCTCTGATTTTATCATGCTTCATGGTCTTAATAGATTATTTTATTAGGAGGATGCGTCGGCCGTGGCTTCCTTCGGGTACTACGCGGTTTTTTTTTATAACTTGCACTAACACAAGCTCAATACAAGCTCAATACTAAGCCCACTACCATCTAAAGACAGCATCATCATATATAAAGAAAACCGTACATTTTCAACTGTAAATAGCAGGAGGATTGGAATGCAATCATAACGTTGTTTATTTTGCACAACTGATTGCTTATGAACGTAGCTGTTTGCGCGCCAGATTGCTTTTACAGCTCACGGCGATTAACTTGACCTTAAATCTAAGTTAATAAAATGTTATTCCTCTTTATAGATTCTGTTTTTATCATGCTTTATGACGAAGAATTAAACCGTGCACTTAACGTAAGCAACCTAACAGGCAATCACGAAAGTAATTAAATCTTTTAAATTTCTTTTTAGTTTTTTTTTTATTCAACGAGTGAGCCCTGGATTAAAATCTCATTTGTTGATGAATTATGTGTGATCATGCAGTCGAAGTACCTAAATTAAAACGATAGCCCTAATTGGTTTTATGCAAAAAAAGCTACATCGCTTTTTCTATTCTGACTATGTCGGTATATGGTTTTTTAATCAATATGTTCATTTTATCAATTAATTAAGTTTACATGATACTTTGTACACTTGTAATTGCATACATACAAGTACATGTTATTGTGTGTGTGTGTACTGAGTACTCTATTTAAAAACGTATAATGTCTATAGTATGTTGTTGGTGCCCTTAATAATAAATAAATAAACAATGCATGAAATTGAAATAGAGAAATGAAAATGAAAAAGTTTATTAACACCGATAGCAAAACCTATTTGGTATATATATTAGGTATTTTTTTTTGTATATTATATCTATCAATAGAATGCTTAGACCGCTATATCCGTTACACTCTAATAGCTTATCTACGGTTATTTCTTTCTGCTAGTTTGTAAAACATTGTAAGTGAGATATCTGGTGTGATATTGTAAAAAAATGAGGCCGAAATGTTTAATTATGAATAGCCATGAGTTAAACATACATCTCCTGAAGGGATGAGCACTTAAAAGGTTAAAAAGGAAAAGGAATCCAATTAGAATATTTACTCTTTGATATCAAACACCAACCAGATTACATTACCTACTCCTTTTTTATACATGTATAAAAAAAAAAATACTATGTCATGAGGCCTTGTCGGTATAGTTGTTAACATGTTCTACCAAGGTCACGGGTTCGATTACCGGATCGGCCAAGAAATGTACGTATCTCGGAGGCATTTTCACAATGCTGACGATATGCATTAGAAGACCTAAGAATCACCTAAATCGAATGCCTAATGGTTTAGGCGATGTCTATAGAAAAAAACGTTTCACTAACTCTTAGGTGATAACTATTTTTGAAAAGTTAATGTATGCCTAGGAATTCACAGCCCGTTGGCGCAGTGGGCAGTTAGTTAATCTCATTAGATTTGGCGTTACTTTGTACGGTATTATCCGTCGTCATTATTATTCGTTAGTGAACACGGGCATTATTCTATATATTTAAGCTACTCTTCTTCTATACTATACGAAATAAAAAAACGACAGAGCCTACCGCTGCGGCAGGGAGGTCGTCAAAAATAAATCACGTAGTGGTACTCCAGATAGCTTTCTTCATCGCTTGGACAACCACGTTCATATTATGATGTTCATGGTTAAATTACGTGTTGGTACCCATACGTTATCAGGCAACACACACTTTTCAAAACAAAATGGGGATCGCATGAAGCTTCTCGAACGCTGCTACTGATTAAAACTGATTGCGCTGGTAAAAAAGCAGGAAAAAGTAAAAGATGGCGTGCAAGAGAAATTGGTACCTCTCTTGCACGCCTTGTAAGCCTTGTAAGGGGGCCGGGGCGTGTAAATGAAATCAGAAGCGATTGTTAGAGGCAATGAGTAGCGTTTCCAAGCAATTAAAGTTTGTCCACAGTTTGCTCTCTCCAATCAACTCTGTATATTAACTATTTACTAGTTTTAACACAAGTCACGCTTTATTTAAAGCTCGAAATGGAAATGGTTTAAATGTTGGAGATCGTATCGTAGGTAAATATTCGTTTGTTCGATTAATTCTGAAAAGGGTAAGCGGGACTGTACGCTTGGTATAAGAGTTGCAAGCTCGCAATCGTGGTGTCGCTTTCTAATATCAAAACCCTGTACGTCAAAACAAAAAAATGACCTAATGTCCCTCGTTTTAGAGTCTAATTCTGTAAGCCTGTTTTTTATTTAGCCATGAGCACTTATTATATACACTTATTATTACTCACTTACAAATGACTTGGAAGAGACGAATACCGTATAGAATGTACAAATCTTTTACTAAAAGGGTACTGGTGAGTGCTGCCTATAAAGCTTTAAGTACCATTGTGATAAATATAAAAAAAAAAAACATTTATTAGTGTTTGCCAGCACTTTACAACATACTTTCCATACAGAATAATTACATAAAAATGTATAACTGTGGTAAATTAATAATTTTAATACAGTGTATAAGTCTTAATAAATAAATTAATTAATAGAAGAAATAATAATACATAAATATATTATTTGGTAAGAAAAAATGGGAGAACGGAACCAGCTGTAGTCTTGCTCGTACTCGACCATGTTTTTAATGAGTTGAAGGTAATAAATCTTTTGAGAAAAAAATGATTCTACGTTTTTTTAAATAAAAATGTTACTTTAGCAGATTAGATTAGGTATTTTATTATTACCTAAGAACATTTAAAAAGAAGAAGAAGATTAATTGAATTTTTGCTTTATCTTTTATTGGCACAGTTAATAGAATGCAGATATGAATTTAACATAACTCAATCGGCGGCACGAAATAAATACTCTTGATTGCAAAAGACGCAATGCAAGTTATATTGCAAGCTCGGTAGATCGCCCGTGTATATTAGCAGAGTTTTTGTGTTTAGGCTTATTGATATAGTGTTTAATACCACTAAGATGGTGTTTTTCCTTGGCGGTTTTTTATTTATTAATTGTTTTTATCGATAATTATATATATGGTTGTGCGAACGATCATTGTACTATATTTTTTAATGCTCATCAACTACCACAAGGAGAACAGCGAGACGCCGTGAGCGGTGCCATTTTTATGCGGTTAATTCTTCATCATTGCATCATTGTTTTCTAACAGGCGTGGTTGTCGTAAAGCTCGTAAAAATAAACCTCTAAAGAATCCGGTTTTTAAGTGAAAATAATAACATAACTAGCCTAACCTAAAACAATTTTTTATAAGTTACACGACATACTCGTAGCATTATTTAAACTATTAACTTTTTATCAAATATTTATGAATAGGTATACTAGTTATAGTTGAGACTCCCGATGAGGCATCACTTGTAGTATTTAGCGAAATCATAGCTAATCGTTATGCACAATGTATGCCCGCTTAGTTCTCTGTTAACATTTATAGATAACAAGGAATAGGTGCAATTTTTGTTTGTATAGTGAACCAGTTGATGTCCAGTTACATAATATGTGTATAGTTGTATAGTTAAGCAAAAATATAGAATCTGGCAGTTGTATAAATATTATATCTCGATCGAATCTCCACTTAGAACCATTGGTTATAAGTATTTGGGGCTCTATTGCTGAGCACGATGTTCAAAGTTAGGAGAGTTTCGGTTTTAGTAGTTCCGTGGCTCACTTTAAGGACATTTAGAAGCGGTTAAACTTTTAGTAACTGGTTTAACTATTACTGTCCTAATTCTAGAATACTCTCGCATCAGCATCAGCACAAAGTAAGTATACTTACTTATACTATGGTTATAAAGTGGTGTTTAGAAAGAGAAGTCGTGCGGTAAAGGCAAGTACCTATACTTAATTATTTTAACTGCCTTTATTTAATAAGAAAAATGAGCAAGTCGTGTCAAATAATGTTATCCGGGGAAAAGGGAGATAAAGGAAAAGGCGGGAAGATGGTGTTAAAGAGGTGGTAGGACCAACGTGGCGCAGAACAGCGCAGGAAAGTCAAAGTCACATATTTCTTTATTCAAATAGGACATAAATGGCAATTTTAATGCGTACATTAGGTACATTTAAAATATGACATAGAAGTGAATTGATGGCGATAACTAAATTCGTCAACTTAAAACTAAAGCTACGAGGGTTCTAAAAGCGCCCTACTCTAAGAAGAAGCCCACAACAAACTTATCCGGTTGTTTATTTTGTTATCACCATCTCTCAGAAAAACGATTGGTAATAAACACATTCTTAAATTTAATACTCAAGCTATGAGAGTTCCAAAAGCGCCTTAGTCTGTTTGTTTTCACCATCGTCACACATTCGTCACTTAAAACTATTTAAAAAAAACCTACTCATATACCATTACTTCCAATCCTATTAAAGCCTAACCTTACTAATTCTATAACATATTTGGAAGGTCAATTTATTTAGTCACTTCTAATAGTGTCAATAGACTTAAAGATTCATTCTTAGAACGTTTTATTATATTGGAAGAAATAAAATTGATTATTCAGAGGATCTGCATAGTCTATAAAACGTAGCTGTGACATCGGAATCAGATGTATTTTACGAGTATGACTGAAGTTAAATTGTATTTTGTGTTTGTGTTATTAGGAAATGAAACTTTATGTATTTACATTTTCGTGAATCGTAGTTTTTTGAACTATTCCAAATCCGTTGGAAAACATATATAAACTACAAAAGTCCGTTCATATGCTGACCATAAATGTCTCCATACATTTGTTTCCTTTTGGGGGGGGGGGGGGGGGGGTGATGGCGATGTTTAGGTTCATTAGTCAACTTATTACTAAGGCAACGAGGATTTTACCGGTGACTTAGGAGGGTATTATTTGATTAAAGAGTCTCACATCGTCGTCGATTTTGTGGCTTCAACGACTTCCGCGACTCGTTTGATGTTGCTCATCTACCTTGTTGGAGTCTACCCACACTCCTTTTTAAGAGCGAGGTCACCACACCAGCACCTCGGAACCCCAACGTCCATTGATTCTACAAACTATCACTTCAGATTCGCAACTCAGGCGAAACCCGGTTCTTTACTGACAGCATTTCTGATGTGATCACGTAAGGATACTCTCAGCACAGCTCTTTATAAGTAGTTTTAGCTCAACCGCTGCATCAATTTAGACAGAAATTTGCCATAGGGACAGCTGAGGAACTGTAGACGGACAAAGGATACTTTATATTTTTTATACTTTATACGAAACAGAAAGTTCTAACGGGATGCTTAAAATCCCAAACAAGCGCAGTCGAAGGCAACAGTTAGATTATCATAAAAAAGTAAAGATCTCAGATTGAAAAATCAGTCCTAAAAAGTGAAGCGTGTTAGACTGCGATCCGAAGCGTATGTGTGTATTTTCTTTTGAAAAGCCAAAAATATATGCCAACCCGTTTCTGGATAAAGATGAGATGAAAACCAATTGTGCTTACCAAATTACTTCCTGGCCCGCGTGCTGTCACCCATATGTTACGCTAAATGAAAAAACTTTCTACGTGAACTTATATTTGTAGGTTTTTCTGGTTGCGTAACTGAGCCTTATATCATCATAGTATTTAGAGGGGTCTAAGTTCCAACCCCTTTCAAATAATAAAAGAATTTTGTAAATCTCTGTGTTTTTGAGACGAACATTTATAAAAAAAACAATATCATATTACACCTGTAAGAAATCGCATCATATCTTGTTTAAGATGATCTCATGTTCTAATTTGGGTTATATATGTACCTAATTAAAATGTTAATGATAAAGTAATTTTTTTGATTAATTATTTTAACAGTATCGTTTTGAATAGCTTAATACGACTAGATGCGTCCGATGGTTAATTATATAACAGGGAGATGTATTATGTTGCTTTACAGCCGAAAGCTTTTACTCTAACGACGAAAGCTCAGTGAATTTAAATCTAATTATAAAGGAAAAGGTGGATATGATATAAAATACGATATTTTAATCTTTTTAAAAATAATATATTTCAGAAAACATGTCATGAAGATAAGTTACAATTCTTTTTATTACAGTTTTATATAAAACAAATAGCCCATATTTTTCCACTCTATAAATGAAAGATGTTGCTATACCGTAAGGCTAGAGAAAAATTGATCTCACATACGCAACGTATGCAAGGTATTATGATATTTGAATTCTTCATTTCATTTCATAATCTATGCAATCTATGACATAAGTCACACGCCTTCCACGCTACATCGACCAACAATATCCAGATCAAAAAAAAAGAAAAGTAGAATAATTAGTATTGTCATGTAAAATCACTTGAAATAAGCTGTTAGAATGGTATATCTTTAGCTGATAAAACTATGTAATAAAACAAAGACAGAAAATGAAGCGGACGAAAAAATTAATAATAATATAAAAAAAAAAAGTTTGACGTAGTTGATAAATAAAAATTTTTATCCCAGGACATAATAGGTATTTTGGTAGGTACCCGGTTGTAGACTCTGCACAATGTAGAAGTTGCATGAAAAAAAAACAAAAAAAATGATAAAGAACAACCAGAATGCAATCCAAATAGCATATTTGAGTACCGACCTAGAACAGTCTTCGATCCCAATGTCGAAGGAAAACAGGAAGGAACACAATAAAAAATTATCCTGTTCAGGCTTGGGAAGGTGAAGGGAATGCTCGTTAGCCATCCCACGCATGCGACCAATGTTTCTAAAACTTACCTCATACACAAAATATGGACTATTTCTTTACAACGCTCACAATAAATAAGTAATAATGTAGTTTCTGAAAAATTGCGTAGCCTATGTGACCAGTCTGTCTCGACCTTAAGAAATTAATGGGAAGGTAAGAGAAAGGAAGAATTAATAGACTGTTATCATTTTAAAAGTAATATATTTATATTCAAAATAATACTATTCATATAATTTATTATCTTTTTTTTTGAGATTTATACTTCAAGAAAAATAATTTAGTTAGATATTTCTTCGATACTTTTATGTAAATATAACATTAGACATTTAGATATTTGATACACCCCCTCTCCGCTAGAGCTACTAATTAAATATCACCTACTAAGTATAATTTTATTATATTGACTCAAAATTTACATCAAATAATTTTATTTACTTATTTGAAGTAACTACATAATTCGAGAAGGATTCGCTGAGTATTAATTCGAGTATTTTGCATAATTATTAATGTATTGAAGTCACGAACATCAATTCGAAATGGGGATAAAACTTATTAAAACAGGTTTAGTTAAGTTATGTTTTTCGGGCGTGACGGACAGCGAAATGATTACAACGCAAAAGTTTGGCAAGATTTGTGATTTGGTTTTGGTAGTTGTTTGTTAGTGACAGTTTATCGTAGAGTATGAACGGGCATTCCGGATGAGCGCTTCGAGCCGATGGGGAATTGAGACAGGTCAATCTCGTCCATGGGGAAGTCTGGTCTGTATCTCTTCTTGTCGAAGCTCGATCTGTAAGAAATATTCTAATTAAATCTTTAAGGATACTATTTTAGATGGTGTTAAAACTTTCTAGCGCTGTTATTTGTTTACTCATCTTTGAAAACAATCTAGAGAATATGGCAGCTTAAAGCAATATATTTATAATATTGTCTCTTTGAGAAGTTCTGCATATGTAACTCAATTCCTTTATGCAAATGTCTGCTAATAAGTAAGTCATTAAACGAGGCAATATTCATGCAGATGATAATAATTAATGTTTACGGTTCAACAATATCAGAATAACTGATACGGGTATGTTGAAACCTATATCAAAACCTTCCTTACAAAAGATATTTTCAATATTTAAAAAATTGAATGCTGTCAAAAGCGAGATGTCGCAGAAAGATTTATTTAAAAGACTAATTCTCTCTTTAGACTCCTTAAAAAAAAACATACACACTCCGTATGATTGTATCCTTGTGGCATACAACCTTACTGCATTATTCGACCATTTTACAGTCTTAGATATAGTACGAAAAATAATTAATCATTGGTGTTTTTCTCAATAACCCATAAATGAAGACCATCGTGATTAACTCAACAGACTGACAGATGGGTGGCAAGTAAATCAAGGTTTGGAATTTCAGAACAATTAAGTAGGTTAGTGCAATTGCGTCAAGTATTTCCAGTCGATATTTAATTATGTTAGCGTTGCCGCCCACTTGGTTGCCACCGCTGAACCACTTGTGGCCGCCACAGGTCGCAAACGAGATTTTTTTTATATTTTCTTCATAAAAAAGAGCGTTTGCATGGTCATAAGCGCTTAGCGCGTTTTACGACTGCATTCAGCAACAAGGATTGGCGACTGGTGGCTACGCTTAGTTGCATAACTAAACAACGCTTCTAATTTATCGATTAAAATTACTTGTAAGAATCAAAACAAAAAAGAAACATTACACAGTCCAGGTAGTGAGGTCCGACAAAATAATGCTGAACTAAACGGCGCTCCTAACTTATGGAGTAAAATAACTTGCAATAATTAAAAAAAAAGGAACATTACACTGAGTCCAGGTAGTTTGGTCCGACGAAATGGTAAAACCGCTTGAAGGGGAACGGCATTGAAGTCTGGTCGATTTCATCAAAGTTACGCTTCTTCACAAAGTTATCCAGGTTCGATCTATAAAAATACAGTTTATTTAGAAAACAAGAACATTTTGTAAACAAATATTTTCGCATACTTTAATATTCCAGATGGCTCTGAATACTTTCTTTTCTTTTGGTTTATAAGTTTAAACGTGAACGGGGTTCTGAATGTGTTATGAATATTATATTGTTAGCCCTATAATTTATTCATTATTCTAACGGAACATCCATCATCAATAATTTTCGATAATAATCTTGTTATATTGACTACGCGTCTCAAAATATTATCGACTGCCATAAGCCTTCTTAAGTTTGTAAAGCTAGAGTGTAAGCTTACTGGCTTTACGTCGAAGGGGATTTGAATAAATAAATAATCACAGCAAAAAGACATGAGTTTTTGACTGTGAAACCTATTTTATATTATTCCCCTTTTATTTATGTCCTTGAATATGCATATTTATTTGCATGAACACAGTTAACATCGGTTTTTGACAATGCCATACTGTGTAACTAAAATTTTTATTTTTATTTTATTCATTTTTGTTTCTAATGTAGGTAAAAGGAGAGCTAGAAAACTATGTTCTTTAACAAAAAATAATCAGTCACATTTTTAACGTTTCATTTGAAAATTTTAAATAATTAGGTCAAACACTGAGACTAAATTTTATTAGAATGGCAGAATTGAAACTGTAATTGTTTATCCAGTGGATCATAACCGCTAAGTTTATTATAATGGTAGTTACGCAGTATGGTCTACCAGACTAAATAATGTGTCAAAAAACTGTCAAAATGTACAAGAGTCTGTTGCGCTTTTGGAAGTGTTGTCACGCACATGCCGTTTCGACGTATCATTAATCAAACACCGTACGACTGCGTGATAAAGTATACTTTAGCCAGGATCTACTAGTATTTATTACCCTTCATATTTTACTTATAAATACATAAATAAAATCGAACACGGAACCCATAAAATATGATAACTCAGTTGTCTGTTGGTCTTATGTGCCATCTGTCTATCCGTCTGTCACTATCCTTTTCTAAGATAAAGTTTGGGTTTGTTGTTGAAACCAAGTTGAAACTTATGCCGAATAGATAAGTAGTGAATTTTCATGTTTCTAAAGTTATAAGCACAAAAAGAAATAACTTTTCAAAGCTTTTGTGCCTCTCACTGACTGATTAATGTTTATTATTAAAACCTATAGGTTATTTTCCCGAGACCTCTTTCTTAACATTGTAGGCACAAATGTAGGTTGGTATCAAAATAAATCATCAATAATAGGTAAACTGTCTAATATATAAATATTATATATTTTTATTTTAGTTACAGTAGTTCAAGTTTAAGTTCAAAAAAACAGATAGGTACCTAACCTATCTATTTTTTTTTCAGACAAATAACCCTCAATGCGCGAGCCTTGCATTAACATGGAGGTTTATTCCTCATGCAAATACTGACAAACATTTATGAACAATTTTTGTTTGCTCTCTCTAGTCTAAAAGGGTTTCAATGCATTAGTTAAAATTTCCACACTGGGGATTTTCTTGCAATTTAACCAGGAATCCAAGTAGAAATGCATTATAAGTTATGACATGAATTTATGTTTCATTGCAACACATTACCAAAAGGTCGTTGTTTTGAGCGTAAACCAGAACATAATGAAAAATTTAACCCCTATAAACCTATTCTTACTATTCGTCCATCTGTCTGTATGATATAGATTGTTATATAGGTCATTGTATAGTAATTTGGCATTTAGATGTTTTCATCATTAGTGAGTTACATATGCTGAGTCCAGTGCTGAATTAAAAGCCTCTCCCAACGGGAGGGTTTGTCGTAATCACCATGCTTGGTTGGTGAGCGCTGTGGATGGTAGTAAATAGAGGAGAGGTGGCATTCTGATATGTTTATATGTACCTACTGCTATGCAATGGTGTAGTGACACTACGAAACCCAAATAAGGTGACACGTATTTTGGTGAGAGATCTAAAATAAAAAATGGTCGTTAAATAGTCTTGATAATTACGGAGTACTTTAAAAACTTGACGACTACGCGTAACATTCAGAAAGGGAAATGTAAAACCTTCTAAGTAAATTTGCTTGCATCTCATAACGTGTTATGGGCATATTGTAAATATAATAAATAAATATAATTATAAATTTCCCTCATACGTTTTTTACAACAATAGAGTCAATGGCTAAGTTGTACAACTTGTACACTGACTCTATTTCTATCAACTATTTTGATTCTGAAGGAGTTAAAAACCGTATGAGGGAAGGTTTAAATTGACTGCAATTTTATCTGCTGGGGGTTAACGCAGTTTAAGATGGTAGTAGGAAAAGTATGTTCCTAATCGATTTCTAAACGGCATTGTACCAAAGCGCTAAGTCGATTAGCGGCACGTCTTTGTCGGTTGCTAGTTACGGTCGCAGTCTCCAACCAGAAAATATGAAATTCAGTAATTATTAATGCTGAAATTGCCCAAAATGAGATAGAAATAAAAAACCGTGAGCACCCACTTAACTTACCATTGCGCCAGGGAGGTCGTTTAAACACACTCGTAGTTCAGTTTCACGTTCAAAGCTTTGTGCTTTCAACAAACACGTGAAATGTATAAACAATAACAAAGCTCCATAACCAAAGGCAACACTAGTTAAGACCTACAGTGAAAGTTTCAACAAAACACAAGTAACTCCCTCCGGCTACGAGAAAGTTACACTTCACATTACGTACTTACCTAACTGAAATGAACCCAATGTTGAGATAATGTTACCCATGTACCGTATAATAACGTTAGCGAAACGCTACGAATATGCTAAAAGTTAAATACAGACACCACTGTTGTTTTAACATGGTTTCATCAACGTGAAGGTGAAATTACCTATTAGTGAATGTGTAGATTTTGCGTTGATGTAACTTAAGTCAGTATTTGACTGATTGAAATGAAATTAATAACCGAATTTGTAGTTTTTTTTAACAGAACTCCTATTTTTTGATCGAAACCTAATGGTTGCGCAATAACATGTCAGGGTATAATGTATTGTTTGTACACGGCATCGTACCAGAACGCCAAATCGCTTGGCAACACATCTTTTTCGGTAAAACTAGCAATGTTCCAAATCTAACTGTAACTAAAACTTATCTAACTGTAACTATAAATAAATTTATCAAACAAAGGCCAGTGATAAAGCTGCGCTTAGTGGTGATAACCTATTGTTAGGACTTCGGCTTACCTTTTGGGGGACCGAGTTGGAGTCCTAGCAAGCACCTCTAACTTTTCTAAGTTATGTGCGTTTTCAAATATCGGCACGGAACCCTTCGTGTGTAAATCCAACTCACACTTGGCCGGTTTTTCGTGATATAGGCATTTAAATAAACACATACTTTAAAGAGTTCGAGCCCAGGTACGCCACTACCACCACCACCACTGAATTTCGAAGTTATTTGCGTTTTTAATTTTAGCAATTTAAATATCACTTGCTGTAAAAAACTGTGATGGGTTGATGATGACCTTAAAATGTATATACCAAAACAATTTATTGTTTTTATTCATATAGATAACCAGCAGACGGGCCAAATTTCTTCCAGCTTCTTTGTATTCAACGGGCGACGGGGAAGATGTAATCACAATTTGGATTTCTTTAATTAATATTCGTTGCGGTTTATGCTCATAAATCTTTTAAGAAATACTAAACTCCCTAGTGAGGCGCTTTAATGAAAAAAAAACCAAGAATATAAAAGTTATTAAGATTTATCTTTATCTATACTCATAATAAAACTGTAACTGGAATATTTCTGTACATTTGATATATTTTGAAAATTTTGACCGGGGGATGCTTTATAGTCGATACTGAGTCCAAAACATATTTTTATTTAATTTTTGTCTCTCTGTCTATCTGTCCGGGCATCACGTGAAACTACTGAACGGATTTAAATAAAATTTGGTATAGTAGTAGCTGATATTTCGGGTCAACATACAGAATACTTTTTATCCCGATAAACTATAAGTTTCCTCCGGGAAATGGGATAAAAATATTTATCAATTTTACTTCATAGCTCCGTTAAATTTAAACCGATTTTAATTATTATTTTTTTATTTGAAAGTGTATGCTATCAAGCATGTATTGTAATTTTAATGATAAATATTGTAGGAGATAAAGGACATAACTATTCACAGATAACAGCAAGTGGAAAGGCATATGAAACAACTGTTATAACCGATTTGGTGCAGACGAAGTTGCGCGGGTTAGTTAGTCAACCATATTAATGCACTGATGGGCCCGAACCTTCCTTCTCGTATTAAAGAGGTATGTCTAGCTTAGACTAACCTACGCTTCAACGGTTTAACATAACCTATAATAAATTTTATATTACCCAGGGATTTGACTAGCAGAATTATTTAATACAATGCTTGCTTTTTTAGGATTAAAATCCTTATTTTAGGAACATCAAGGTGTTTGCGGAACTGTTATTTAAAAATAATATTGCTTTAAGCTATGGCAGCTAAGCTTGTTTTTTGGAGAAAATAGGTGGTACATATTTAGATAAACTTGAGAAGCAAAAACGAGCCTAAATTCACTTGATCCTACAACCCATTAGAGCGTTTCGCGATTATTATGTTTAACAGCCCACTCCTTGACATAGGCTTCCTTTCTTATTGTAGATAGAATTTTGGATCAAAAACCCACAATATTGCTCTATTGCGATTTGGAGAGCTGTTTTCGAGATCAACATTTTCAAAAATCCCAATACTGGGTAAAAGTTTCCTCTCTTATAAGAGAGAACATTTCAAACCATAGACCCACGACACTGGTGTAATGCGATTTGGTGGGCTTTAACGATTTACATCACATTTTATTGACAATAACTTGTACAGACGGCTCATCCTTTCCGAGGAACTCAGTCCGCAAATTTTTCAACTCCAGGCTTGTGTTGGGAATTTTTAACAGACAAACCCAACACCTAAGAATTCGTGTCCTAACCCAGGAATTGAACCCAGTTCTCGAGATCAGAAGTTGAACATAGACATACCAACCACTAAACCAACGAGTCAGTTATAACAAATCTTATACCTTGGTTAAACTAAGGCTACGTCGTTGAATCTACTAATGTGAGTTTGCTTGAATAATCTAGCAAGTAAAACGTATATACCTAAATACATAAGTATATTCGCTTACTCGTATTATACTCAATTATTTGGCTGACCGAGTTTCGATTTCGACGGGTAACATATTTTCGCGATGTTGATTAAAATCATATTGTGCCTAACTTCGTGATAAAATATACCTTTTTCTTCACTCTCTCGCTCTCTTATCCCCAAAACAATTATTTAACACTCAAAAATTCTCCAGAGTTTCGCCAGCCTCTATCCAGTAATTAAAAAGAAATCTTATAACTTTGGACATGCATTGTTAAGCTTCTACAAAATTAAAGCTCAAAGTTTTGCTGAAGTGAGTAAATTTCCCATGTTGCTCGTATAGTTAGTACCGACATACATTTAGAATTCATAACTAAAAGTCTTATGCTTTGTATTTAAGGCACTAATTAACTTAACAAAAACGTTGGCGTTGAATGAGGCGTAATAATTTTGAATAGGCAGACCATTGTCCTATTGTATACAGCATAAAGTTACGATTTTTCTTTATAAGTGTTTTATTTCTAGTTTAACATTAAGTCGATTCAAATATATTTTGGTGTGGTATTCTTTTGATACAAATTTATAATATAAACAATAGAAATATCATTAACGGGAGATTTTTTTTATCAAAATTAGTTTAGTTAAACTCAATTTAGACTTTATCAGACTACTACACAAATACTACTTGATAAGTAGTGAAGATTTGAATTGTGATAACAAAAATAATACCCAGCTAAGTACGTTTTAGTCTCCAAAGCCGGGTATTCTTAAGACACTCATAGATTTAGGTTTAATTCAAGAAATACATTTATTTTTTCTTCATAACAACAAAATGATAATGAGTTATTTCATAACTTTATGAAAGATTCTATTGGCTCTTATAAATACTACTAGTATTAAATGTTTTCTGTTTTCATATCAAAGTCTAGTGTGCAATAAGTATCACTTACCGGTCAATCTCGTCGAAATTGCGCTTGGGAAGTCCCTCTCCGTAATATCCGTACTCGATTGGCATCACGAGCGGCCAATTGTCCCGCTTGCCTCCATATGGACTGCAAGCAAAGTTAACTTAAACACGATCGATTTGTCAGCCAAGTTAATAATGTTTACTTAGAAAAAAAAGTAGAACGTTTTAGTCATAATATTAATGGAAATAATTAGGTGGGGCACCATTAATACAAACATTAGGTGCACTAGCCTTTATCAACTAGAAAAACGGGGCGAAAGCGTTATCTATTACGATTACAGTCATTTCTTTACTAATATTGTAAATAGGTACCTAAAGTTTATGAGATTGTAAGGGTATTTACTGATCCAATTTTGAAAATTCTTTTACTGTCTTAACGATGAGAGAGATATATTCGATTGAGTTCCAGAGAAAAGTTCTCGCTCTTTTAAGTCATACAGAGTATTTTTATATTCAATCAATATTTTCAAATTTTAAATCTATCCGTGCGAACTCGGGTTAAAAATTCACTGTGTCCATATATTGCTGTGTGTAGTTTACCACACACATTAATGAGGTGTAATTTTACCCATTGTTCGGCTGGTCCCTTCATATCAATGGACTACACCGACAAAAAATTATAGATAATTTTGCAAAGTTTTGTGAGTGAAAAGTCAAATAAAAAATATAATGAAACTTTATAAAATGTATTAAATTACCAAATAAAATACCAACTTAAAAAAAAAAATTGGGTATTTGCAAAAATTGGAAATGTTAAAATAAACTTTAGAAAAGTTAAACGGTTGTATATCAATATCGCCCTCTGATCAACCTAAGTGGAACTGTATAAATTTTTTGGTGTTCAAATTCTAATCGATATTAAGGAAACTCATCGATTGCTTTAAAAATGTTGATATATACCAATTTTGTGTACAGCTTTAAGGTACTAGTGGGCTTCTGCTATTTTACCGATTTAGCATTTTATTTTCGTGTTATGTAAAAAACTGTATGAGAAAATTCATTTCAGTTAAAAGCAAATACACAATTTGTATCATCCGAGTTTATATTGCTCACACAAGCAAAAGAAAAAAAACAGCTCTGTTTGTGTTTTTGCATTCCACTGGAAAACGAAAAAAGATTTATCCATGTGTACCTTACCTATCTACTTTTAAAAAAGGGGTTTAAAAAGCTTTAGCTGTCGACAAAACGTAGGCTTTCACGACTCAGTAAGCAATAAATGGCATTTCTAATAAAGAAACAGAATGTTACGTAATACAAAAGATATTTTCCGATTGGTTTATTATTCATCGTGTAGCAATGCTTTGTGTCGAATTTCAAATTGAAAAACCTTAAGTTACTCAATTGGGCTGCATTTTGAACACTTTATTTTTCGCCTAAATATGAAATATAAGTAACTCAGTAAAATATCTTTTTGAGTAATGATCTTATTTTGCGAAATTAACCAAGCCGCATATTTTGCTGATTTTCAGTAAGTTTGTAATTTTAACATACTCAAAGTACAAGCATGGTTTAAGCAAACCTATAGCAGTGAACTCAAATGATTATATTAACCTTAATGCAATATTCCCCATAGGCCCATACCGATTATACGTTCGAGGGCATGAGTTTACCAGTAGGTACTTATAATTTATCGAAACCAATAAGATTTTACTATCTTTAGAACTCTAGAGGCCGCATGCGATCCTAATCCTCCTGAGATTTAGTATGATTAAGGATATCACTAGTCAAGTGATGCAACGTCACGTACGTTTGACGTAACGTAACGTTGAGTGAACGTGTTTACCTACAATTTTATATATATTAACTTTGATTTTAATTTGCGTCTTTGTAATCATTAGGTAGGTCCGCGGTTTTGATGTCAAATGTATCGCTTATTAAAGCTTATTAAAACTCATTAACCTGATTTTGTTGCTACTCTGCAAACCAGTTGCAGATTTTCTATAGTTATAAGAATAGCAATACTAATATAATAGATATAGAAGCACGCAATAACATGTACACACACAATCACACACACGTACAGACAGGCACACACACACACATACACATAAAACTATACACACCAAGAAACACTACTCAATCTTTTTTTCTTAATTTTTAATTTTTTTATAGGCTTTTGTTGCTATAGAAGAGTGAGGCCGTCTGACGGTGTTTTGATGCTGACTAGGTGGTCTCCACAACATTTACTATGTAAGAATCAAAATAAACGAATTTTATTTTATTTTATTAAATAATATAACTAAGGAGATGATAACAATGATCATTAACATACCTGTTGTATTCAAATCTTCTTCCCATGAAATAAGGAAAGCGTCGTAACTCTCGAACTTCACGAACCAAGTTACCTCCGCCCAGTGGATCCAAATTCCGTTGCTTATGACCTAAATAATAATTAACAATTTTTTGCATAAAATAAATATACAACAGAAACCAATTTTCATTAATTTAACATGGAAGATCTTACCTCCTTTCATATATGTGAGGCAAGTTATATAATTACCTGCATATCGCGACCTTTTGTAAAAAGAAAAATCTTGAGCTTCCGAAGCTACGTATGGAAATTATGAAAGCGTTACCATAATAGTTTTATGAAAGAGCACTAGTTAGGGATTTCTATTCAACATATTATAGGATGTGGATATAATTGGAGTATAAAAATACGACAAAGATGGTTTCTCATTTGCTTGATATTTATTTCATACGGTAATTTTATTTCATAAAACACGACACCAAAAATATTAAACTTGCTTATGAACACAGCAAACATTATATTTTACGTACATTGTTACCAACTCGGTCATACTTGGGCACACAGAATTTTAATCATAGAAACGTGGTGGCTCTAACACCCGTAATTTTGATTTTAGTCATTTGTTTTTAAAGTACAACAGAGTTGGTGCTAATTAAGAATTTAATGGATCGAATGTAACTATTATTTTATATTAAGTAGAGATTATTTATAGTTTAAACAAAGTTTCCGCCACCTAGAGAATCAACCTGTCGTCGGACGAAATTGCCTCCTCCAATGGAATCTAAATTACGTACTAGATTTCCACCGCCTAAGGAATCCAGGTGTCTCTTGACCAAATTGGGTCCACCAATTTGATCGAGATTCTTCTTGACAAAATTAGCTCCACCAATCGAATCCAAGTTTCTCTTGACGAAATTAGCTCCACCGATTGAATCCAAGGTTCTCTTTACGAAATTAGCTCCACCGATTGAATCCAAGGTCCTCTTGACAAAATTAGCCCCGCCAATTGAGTCTAAATTCCTCACGAAATTTCCTCCGCCTATACTATCCAGAGACCGTACAAAGTTACCACCCCCCAGAGAATCTACAAATCTAGCGTATTGCATTTTATCTTCCATATCTCTTGTCAAAACTGGTGACCCTCCATTTATATTTTTGCCCCCATATATATCGTGTCCAGGGAAACTTGAACCACTTGTGGGTCCTCTCAAAGGATTGTTTTCATAGTTTATAAGACGACCAAGTATGGTATTTCTATCCATTCCACCAAAATTCCTGTCTTCCAATTTATTTTCATATTGAATAAGGAATCTCATGATATCATCAAGTTCTTCTCTACGTCTAAAATCTGGAACAAGTTATTTAATAGTTAGGAAGCAACCAAAGTAATGTTACGGATGAAACTTTATTGAATTTATTTCGTTTTTGACTTACCCAGGATAGTGCTCAGGTTTCACAATATGTGTTGTGCAGTGCATCTTGATAAGTGCTGGGGAATTCTGTGAAGTGCTGTAATCCATCACCATGAATGCAACGTGTGTGGGAAACTTGATATAACTTGTGCAGAAGTTTGTTGAAATTATTTTGTGCCATTGAATAAAATAAGTGCATACAGTATTAATAAAATAAGTGTTACAAAAGGGGGTGTTGACAAAAATGTGGAAATATTTTTACTAAACGCGTTTAAAAGTTTATTTAAAAATATATAATTTATATCATAAATATTATTGTATAAATATTCAATAAAATATTATGTGCTGGGTTCATTCAGAATAATATTTTAAAGTGCATAGAACATGAACCGGAGAACAATCTAGTAGTGTAAACTCTTACACCCTTACCGTTAACGTCGTAGCGATCTCCGGTGTTATGCCCGCCTACTCTTAAATCTTGTTCCTGGTAAAATAAAATGAAGCGTTACATTTAAAGCAATAGTCTTCAAAAGGATTCGTAGCACTTCACAACCGTTCCTTTGACGCAATTGAGCTTATTACATAAAAGGTAAATGTAAGCAGAGCCTTTATAAGCTTTGAGGCTTTATTAAAATTTCTCACTATTATTTCATTATTTCTGTTCTAATTTCCTTTTGGTATAATGTGATTAGAATCTGATTGGGAGCTTAAATTGGAATTGCATTTACTTAGGTCGATTCGTATAATTTGGCCAACATGATAATTTTTAATTAATATTGGCAGCCACTGGAATTTTGAGTAAATAATACTAATTGGTCCGTGTTTAAATTTTTTGCTGGTTTATTCATCATCATCACCGTTAACCCATTAACGTTCGGTTGCTATGTAGAGGCCTCCTATCTTATAGGACAGAGACATTCAAAAACTAGATCCACCATGCTGTTTCAATACGGGTTGGTGGCCTTTAAGATTATTTCGTTATAGTGATAGCCTATACCGATTGTTTAATTTTTCATCCGGGGTATGAGGATAGACATCCCCTTTTGGCTTGTACTACAAAGTTACTTGGTAAAAAATCCCAGTAGCAATTTTTGTAGACTTGGGAATCGCAAACGGGACCTAGTGATCGAAAGTAAAACATAGTAACTACACCAACGAGGGACTTAGTATTTTAGTTTGTATAAAAACAAGACAAAAACGAAATAGCATTATTGATTTGAGTTCATAGATGAAATTTACGGGACGTGAAGAACTGTATTAGATAAAATCATCACCTAAAGATAAACGATAGACGTTCACTGCTGGAAATACATAGGACTTCCGAATTCCACGACTTGTGCTGCCAGGTTCCAGTTATTTCCTCCGAATCGTTTTATGTTTGTCAGTCCACCAAGTGGGGGTTTTAATAACACTGCTCGTTCTTTTGCGGTGTCGTAACGGTCCTTCGTTCTACGTGGATATCTAAATGACTTATTTTATCACATAGTGATACTCCGTAGGATATCTGTGTCTTTTCCCCGCTGAGTTACTCTGACCCTCCTTAAGATTTATAAACGAGACATGATTCAGTTCAGACAGTTGGCTTTGACTAAAAAGATTTACTCGTAGGAATGTTACCTGGTGAGGATCAGCGTTGCAGCAGACCAGCAGTGTGGCTAAGGCCATAGCCACAGTAGCTGCGGCTCGCACCATTGCAACTGTCAAAAGATATTTATGAGTTAAAATAAATACAAAATTCATTTCGGTACTGCAGGTCATCATCACGCCTATCAACATCTCACGGGACAGGCACAGGCCTCAGCACTTAAAGGAAAAAGGGTTACAGCATGAACCCACCACGCCTTGTCAGTGCGGGTTGATGGTCTTTAACTTCTTATTACATCTTAGCGCAAAAAACCGAGATATTCTCTCTCTCTCTCTCTCTGTCAACTCCGGAATTTCAATGAAAATTTAAGCTATTAATAGAAAAATCCAACACCAAACCACTCTGGACCCACCCTGAAAATCGAATCGATCCGTGGTCATACTGCACTCCCCTAGATCAACTAGACGGCTGTTTAAAGTAAACCTTCTTAGAATCACTTTTAAAATGCCTAGTATTACCTTTTTGACTTCATCCATCTTTACCGAAAAGCAAGCTTGGAAGCAACCCAGCAGTTGCATTTTAGTTAATGTCAATATCAACATTTTACGATTCAACAATTTCAAATCCAATAATCTTGTGTGTTATGTGCGCAAAGCGAACTAACTGTTTTCGAACAACCTTGTCACCAATAATTTTTTACCGAATTATAAAAGCTAGTTGTAGCATATTTTACGAAACCTGTAGCACATGCTACGATCGTACGTACATATACGCTACGTACTAGTACGCTCTACGTACAATATGGTACGACAGACATCCAGCCTGGGGACTTTTTACCATTGCGAATTTTATTATTTTTGTCGCTCTTATATATTATAAATATTATTCTAATTTTAAGGAACTTCAAGGTATGACGTACAATTGTAACTTCAAAATAACACTGCTTTAACCCCCAGCGCTCGGACTGCTGTCGTAGCATATTACTCGTAGCGTGTTCAACGTGTATTCATAGTGGGATATTATCTTGTTTAATGAGATTGTACTTTGACTTATTTTTTTAATTTTGTTGTTTCAGTAAGTATGTATTATTTAGTTTATTCGTTGCTTTTTCTTTATATTTAGTAGTAGTAGAATAGTTGAACCATATTAAAATTGGAATATCTATAGGGAATTTAATTACAAGCTGAATTATTTAATACTTTTATTAGACTTTAATAGCTTTCTCTTTAAAATCTCTTGAAATATACAATGTCCATCCTCGATACTTTTAAAAAACATACTCATTCCCATCTAATTAGATAAACTACCATTGCTCTTTTCGCAGACTATGGAGTATCTGCTACGCTTAGGTTATTAATGCTAAAGGAAGGATAGATAAGTATGGACTTAGCATACATCACTCTCAAACTCTGCAATGTACTTGTATAAAATCATATATTTTATAGAAACTATATAGAGCTTATATAGTAAAAGTAGGTCGTTGAAAAATAGTTATTGACTCTCTAATGAAGTTAATTTTCCATATTAAGGCGGTCCGGGGGTCTCTTGTACATAACATAACTACCTTTTAAACTAAGATAACGACCTATTGCATCTGCAGTCAAGATGATTGGATTGTAAGTAAGGATCTCATTCACTTGATCGGCCGGAGTAAATTATACATGCTTATTTTATTTTTCCTTAAGGTCCAACTTTAAGGAAAAATAAAATATTTTGTATACTATATATAGACACTATAAACTGTTATACTGATATTTATTTGAAATAAATATCAGTATAACAGTTCATTGTAAGCGGTGATAAGCTAGTGGTGAGGGCTCCGGTTTCACTTTCCGGGGACCAAATTCAAATCCCAGCATATAATTCTAACTTTTCTAAGTTATGTGCATTTTATATAGCGTGGTGGACTTCGGCCTTAATCCCTTCTCATTGTGGAAGGAGACCCATAGCTTGTAGTGGACCGGTAATGGGTTGATATGGTGATGAAAATGAAATGAACGGCCGATTGGCGCAGTGGGCAGCGACCCTGCTTTCTGAGTCCAAGGCCGTGGATTCGATTCCCAGAACTAGACAATATTTGTGTGACGAACATGAATGTTTTTCAGTGTCTGGGTGTTTATCTATATATTATAAGTATTTATGTATATTATTCAGAAAGGTGGCGATGTGTGTATTGTCGTAGTATATTTATAAAAAGAAAAAAAATTAAGTATTTAATTTAAGTTTGAAGTGCTTGCAGGGATTCGAACTCGGTCCCCCGAAAGTATAATCGATGTCCTACCTTCTGGGCTATTACCGCTTCTTACATATTTTCTACTTCTTTATTATAGTTATATACTTTTCTTTGGATTATTTTAAACTATTCTTTAGCATAATAACATTTGCACATGCTAACTTTATATTATAAAATCGGAAGTACGTTTTTGATTTGGTTTTAGATTTTAAAAAAAGTTTAAAAAATAAAATAACATACACGTGGATGAATTGGATTTTGTATGTAGCCCACCTTAATTATTCATCAATACGCGGTTTATAGAAATGTTACACGAGCAAGCAATCACCGTAATATGTTTGCTCGCAATTTTTAATCTAAATATAGAGGAGAAGAAATTGTTGGCATTTATGTTTTACGCATGTTCATACTAATATAATCGGGTCCTGAATTATTATAAATTGGTTTCATTCCCTAATAGAATTTTATTCGAATATAGAAATATTCTAGTATATTCTTTATTCTTCTATTATTCTTTTTGTTTTACAACTAGTATACTTGGAATGCATATATCTATCTATCTATCTATTAATACGTGAAGCAAAAACTTTGCACCCCTATTTATGAAGAATAGTGCAGTGTAGAATCCGGATTTTTTTTTTGAATAATGCATAATAAATCCATTAAATCAATAAAAACGTTACAACAATAACGCCTATTCGACACACACACGCTTACTCTTACATGACACGCACACATACCCTTTTTTAACATTTGGATTATAATTTGTTTGTAAAAATGGGAAAATTGTCAACAGTGTCATTGTCATACTTGGCAAAATCTGTGATAATAGAAGTATAGTCTCTTATAATGGAACCTTAATTAATAATTGACAGACCACTAGTATTTTTTCATTAATAAAATGCTTGATATGGTAAAAAGGTATAAGGGTTATACAGTTATATATTTTTATTTTGGTATTATTTTTGATTATTCTTGATATTATTAAAGCAAGATATTCTACACGCAGAACCAGGGCGAAAATAACAAAGATTACTTTTTATTCCCAAATTGTATTCGTCTATCCGGTAGTTATTATAATAATTATCTGAACAGATTTTTTATTTTGCTATTTTGAAACATTATACCTAAGTATATATATTTCAATGCAATTACAGATGCATAACAGTGCTACGTTATAGACTGGGAATACAATCGCATTTAATTGAGTTTGAAGCGTATAATAATACTGTCCTGCTTTATTGTGCTTCAAGTTAGCATAAGCAAGGATGATTAGCCTTACTTGAAGCACAATGTTACTGCGGGAATTCTAATTAGCCTTGTAACAGTTACAGAATTGTTGTTTTAATATAAATATGATTTTTATTGAAAATATGTGTCTCAAATCTTAAAGTCAACTACTACTCTTTAAAATACGAATGATTTATTTTACTTCATTTCTCTATTAATTGAATATATTGTTTGAGAATGTGTAAATATAATTAGATCAATTAAGTTTTTTTATATACGTAGGTTATTTGGTTTATAATAATTTGAAGTTATATATTAAACTTATAATAAATTAAAATTATGTTTAGTCCTAACAGTAAATAAGTAAGAAATTATTTTATCCCGAGGATTGATAAATTTGAATTTTAAACGACTATAATTCTATAAGTATTTATGGCTTTATTATATCTGCCATATAGGTTTATTCATAACATCATTACATTTTTTAAGTGAATAATTAAATTGAATGGAATGTCCAGACGAAGAAAACGACACCTCATTTAACAAAGTTGATCTACTGGGTGGTATGCTAATGAGCAACACCTATACATACACACAGAATATGACAGTTGCGTTGTTGTACTTTTAGTCTGATACAAATAACAGCACAAATACAATAAAACACATTTTAACATTATGAGATTGTATTCTGATGTAATTAAAAAAAAATTAATTTGGTTCGTATTGTTATTACGAACGATATGGACAATTGATATCTGGAGTAGGACTTTGAGTGACTATTTCTTTTAAAAGACTTTGTCATTAATTATAAAATAACTCCTTTATCAATTCGATATAAAATAATAAGTACTTACGTTGCTGAGCGTATTTCTAACAGTGATTTTTGGTCATAGGAAAAATAGAATGATATTAAAATTTGTTGGGGTAAGGAAATCGCTTTCGATGCCTCATGGTAAAGCGGTTGCAAGATTACGATGGCAAAATATTGAATATGTAGTGCCTATGTAAAATTACTCCGAAATATATCTTGTTCAATATAATTAAGGTATGCAAACACGCAGAAAACTTGAAGTTACCTATTGTAGGTAAATAATTTCGGGTTTCGTATAAGTGAGTTCTAAATTTAATTAAACTATAAAGTTTTATAAAAAATACAATTTTGTAATCGAGTTGTTGACGACTTTAAATTTTATTAGAAAAACCACTAGACAATATTTTTAACAGAGTATTTATGTTGTAAATAAGTAAAATACATAGTTTTGATATATTTCAATCTATGAGAATAAATATTTTGTTTATTTTAGATTGAAATGCTCGGTAAAAAATTATTATTTGTATAACGGATAATTAGTAGAATTTAACATGAACTTTTGATAATAAGTACTAGTATGTATAAGTATAAGTGCTATTTATTTATGAAATATTAATATAATTCGAAATAATAAATAAGAATTTTGGAGGTCACACTGAAATATAAAAGGAATATTTTATTATTTATGTTAAACTTACCGGTTGTTTGTCAGGTCGGTAGTGCTGGGCGGTCGAGTCGACGGTCTCTATGCTTTGTGCCGTTGAGGACTCGGCGCGAGCTTATATACGCTGTTGGGCGGGCAGATCCCGCCCTCCGCCTTGTTAGACGCATCATCCATATACAATGATACTAAACTTTTGTCATCTTATATCGTGGATTCTATTGTTTTTACTGTCATTTTGTAACTTAAAGTATATCAGAAACCCATGTCTGTTATTGCAATTATGCCTCTGTGGTCGATCAATTACTTAAAGTATTAATGAAAAAACGGTTATTAGTATTAAAATATCATCTGCGACAAATGGTCAGTGGCTTTTGATTTGCAGCATGTTTTCGATTAGCAGTGCACGCTTTTTACTTAAATATTTAATTGTGAAAAAACTTACGGTAGCCGAGCGAATAGTGAACATAACTTAAATTAACACCTACGATACTCGCTTGCCTAGTGTGGATACCAACGACAATTTAATTTTTGTCAAATCGATTAAAATTAATAAACGTTTTGTAGGGTTCCGTTCCCATAGAGTAAAATAGGACCCTATTACTAAGATGTTCGGTCGTCTGTCCTTCTGCCTGAATATCTACCTGGCTGTATGTATCTCATAATCAGTGATAGTTAGACATGTCGGTCGATTGGCGCAGTGGGCAGCGACCCTGCTTTCTGAGACCAAGGCCGTGGATTCGATTCCCACAAGTAGAAAATGTTTGTGTGATGAACATAAATGTTTTTCATTGTCTGGGTGTTTATGTGCATATTATAAGTATTTATGTATATTATGATAAAAAAAAATTAATCAGCTGTCTTAGTACCCATAACACGAGCTACGCTTACTTTGGGGCTAGATGGCGATGTGTGTATGATGATGATGATATGATGTTGATTTTTTGCCGAAATAATGGTACGGAACTCATTGTGTGCGAGTCCGACACACTCGGTTGGGGTTTTTTTAATTATTTTTTTCTTTCATTAGTGCTTTTGCACATTGATCGACCACTGACTAATTGGGGCCTGGATTGTTTACTTAGAGCTTGGCACTGCACTCATCGCTATATTATGTCTTACCAATAAGCAAACTAGGAGAGAGAGATTTAGAGCACAAGCCCTCCGCGCCTCTCTAATGTGGTTTATAGACTTTAAACTATTATTGCAGCATTCTACAAAAGCTACGCTAGATAAATATTTGAAACGCAATTTTAAAGATTATATTTTTCCTATAATGACGAAAAGTAGAGTAGTCTTCTTTAGGAACAAGGTTGGTTACACATGGGCAGACAAACAAACAGACGACGCTGCAAGCCTTAGATTAAAAAAAAGACAACCATAGCGTTTTGTTTTTTTGCAACCTTAAAAAATACTTTATCAACGAAGATATCGAGCGTTATTCCTATGTCGCCAAACCCACACTCCTCCATTGCGGGTTTGTGGTTGCCACGTATTTCACAATTTATATCAAAATATATCACCGTTCCAACGTAGGTACGTTACGTATTTGCTACACCGAAGAACTTGTCAAAAATGTGCACAAAATGTATCAACTGTAACATAACAAATAAATTCTACGTGATCTTACTTTCATAGGTAATTAGGTAGCCCCAAAATTTAAAACCTGTTAATTTGAATACTGCACGAATGTCTTCTTTGACACAAGCACAATGTATACTTTTCACCAAACAATTTTACAATTGAATTTATCCATATTCGTATTCCGTAATGAACTGAGAACTTTTCTTCGAATAGAGTTAGCATAAAGTCAGAACTCAGAAGATAGCATAAAGTCTTTTAACCCAATCCCAGCCCTACAATTAAGCGCTAATGTACTTAGTGGAACTTGGAGTGGACGACTTAAGGACACTTTCGGCGCATTTTTTGCAGCCTTAAGCTTTATTCGAATCGCATAACAGTGACATATAGGAGCCCCAAGAGCTGCAACGAATGATTAATACTCCTCTAAACTCTAATGCGGACTGGTTTTGTGTACAAGACTTTGGAGTTAACTGATACTGATGACTGATTAAGTGATGAGCGAATGTGTTAGGATGAGGACCGAGGATGTTGGCTCTTTTTAGGAAAATTTGTGCCCTTCCGCAGGGTGAAATTATGATAATTGATACAATCATCAAAAAATATGAGTGTAATAAAAATATTTTGAACGGCTTCATGTCACTGTCATCATATCAACCCATTACCGGCCCACTACAGGACACCACGATGGCACAGTGCGGATTGGACTTTACAAACCTTTGAGACCATTATGGAGAACTCTCAGGCTTACATAATTGAATTTCCTTCACCATTGAATTAAGTGATATTTTAATTGCTTAACATGAATTACAATAGTTAGAGATGCGTGCTGGGATTCGAACTCAGCCCGCCGAAAGTGAAGCTGAAGTCCTAACTAATGAGCTATCGCCGCTTCATATAAGGATTAGTATTATTGAACTGTATACTTTTATTTTTCAAATAGTACATAGACTAAAAATGTCCAAATGAAGCTGAGCCAAACCCAGCACCTTGTATTTGAAAGTTATATAGCACACCATTGCGCGATGGAGGTCGTAACATAACTTTAATACTTGAGTTATGCTCGCATCCAGCATGCCGTCACGTTATTACATTGCATATTGCATTCGTCCTAGGATTGTGATGCTGTTAATTTAAACATGGCTGAGACTCTAGGCTAGACTCTAGGTCTTAGCTTTTACCCATACCGATGCTATGATGTAATCTATAAACTTAACTATTACCTCACCGCAGAAATTACAGATATTATAAACTAGTGCTTACCCGATCCTTCGTTCACATACAACAAACAAAACAATATATCCTCACCATACGCGTCGCGTCACCCGCTCTTGATTTTTTCATGGTAATAATTGTCTGATTGTGTGTGCCCGGTGTTAAGCCTTATTTGCCTGTAATTACACCAGACACAACGTCCTGCTGACCGGTAAACAGCATTGCAACAATGGTACTTTGCGGCAGAAATAAGCATGGCGGTAGTACGTACCCGCAGGGTGATTAGATGATAGAAGTAGAGCTTTTTATGACGGATCTTGTCCGGCGGGGTGATTACGTGTCTCGCAACAAGCTTGCGACAGGCGTAAATCTTGTAATCACTGCTGTCAAACGTCAGTTTTCAATACAATTAATAAACAAAAGTGACGTTTGACAGCAGTGATTGCAAGATTTACGCCTGTCGCAAGCCTGTCGCGAGATACGTAATCACCCCGCCGGACAAGATCCGTCATAAAAAGCTCTACTTGTATTCTACAACTCTAATATAACTATATCTCTCGGATCCCAAGTGTAAGTGTGATGGCAAATAATCTATAACAATCCTCAAGGAAGCTATCGAATGCAAGACATATTTTTTAAATCTGTTTGACTGCACTTTAACCACAGCAGTAAGCTATTTCTACTCGGATGAACAGACACTTGTTATGTATTTATTTCTGTATTTTTGTTTGGTGTACATTAAAAGTGTATTCATGCATTCAGTCGTACGTTCGAAGGATTCATCAACATTTTTATACCATTTGTATAATGCACTCACAAGCACTCAATGCTCTCTTTTTTTAATGCTCCTTATTATTTATTCACGCAGACATTTGTTAGTAGGAATATAAATATAAATAAATATACTATGACAATACACACATCGCTATCTAACCCCAAAGTAAGCTTAGCTTGTGTTATGGGTACTAAGATAGCTGATGATATTTTTTTTATGTATTTAATAAACATAAATACATAAAATAATAATAACATATACACCCAGACACTGAAAAACATTCATGTTCATCACACAAACCTTTACCAGTTGTGGGAATCGAACCCACGACCTTGGACTCAAATATATAGCTAAGACCCACCACAGTGCTATAAATAAAATGAGCATTGGTAGGCGATGGTAACGATTATTATCAGACGTTCGTGAAAATTACCAGCGTACAACGATGGCATGATGGCGTAATCTCTATGGTAAGTAAGTTAAGGCTTTGGACTTCCCAAAGTACACCCATTTACGTTACTTGACAAACGGGATTGCCGGAGCAGTGGAATTTCAGAAATAAGCCAATTTCACGTTACGTTATCGAAGTAACCTTATTTATTATAGTTTAAATTATAAAATAATAGTTTTCGAATCGCACGCCCAGTAATGTATTTTATCAACTCAATTATGCTACTTTAGCCACACATCGGGTTACATTATTGCAATTTTCTTAAGAATCTCCAATTTTTTTGAAAATAAATTATTGCCTGTTACTTTTTGATAGTTGGTGGTGAAGAAATGGTAAAAATCGTTCCAGTACTTTCGGAGCCAATTGGGTACAAACAAACAAAAAATCTTTCCTCATTATAATATTAGTACATATTCAAAAAAAAAAATACAGTGTCAAAAAAAAAGCCTACTAAGAAAAACATGTAATGTAGAAGTAAAGATTACGCTTTCTAAAGCTTAAACGTCCAGGGTTTACATACACACACACGGAGCAAACAGTAATAATTTTTATTTTTTATTTTATAATTTTATTCATTGTAATTTTTTATTTTTTATTATTTTATTTTTATTGTTAATATTTATGACATGGAATTTTAATAAATTTATATTGCATTTTTAATTTAAACTCGATATTATTTATTATTAATTATTCCTTTTTTCTTTTCTCTAATTTTGTAATTTTTAATGTATTACTATGGGCTTCGCCTGAAATGAAGTGATTGTTATTATATTATTATTGTTAATAAAGCCCTAAAACACAAGGTTTTATACAGCATAAGCATTATTCTTTCAAATCAAATTATGCTTGAACTGCTAAACGTGGTGTAATAATGGTGTAATTTATAATTTCTTCTCTCCAGAATTGAGTATCTAGAGTGACTCTAGATCTGTGTATACATCAAACAGATTGACTCTAAAAATAGGTGTTTTCTGTTTGTTATAATACTAATCATTGATGTGAATACGAACAATATTTGTTCATCGGTAGGTGTATATACCAGGACAATCAAACTAGGTCTGGCTTCTTTGATATTACTTTTGAAAGTAATTCCAAATAGCGTAACAGCTGTACCTACGCGTTATTTTTTTGGCGGTATGTTACCCACGAAACTAAATGTACGCCTTATTCAACTCAGTGAAAAGCCGTAATACCATGAATGGCAATGTACATTATTCCTTATTTCACGCAGCAACAGTTCTATGTACATGTTGTGGCTACGTTTTATGCAGGTAGTTTGCAGGTTGCTATAGGTTCATTGACAATACGATTCAGTCGATTGCGTTAGTGGAGGGTTCACGTAAGTCCATATCGGGGTGACCTAATTTTTGGTATTTGAATTAGCCTATATCTTGACATCGTGTCTCGGAGAACACAAAAGAGTCAAAGCAGTTTATCTAGGCCCGCCAAGCCGTACAGGAGCAACTTGGTGGCTGGCGGTGAACCCTTTAGCCTGAACACAGCAACATGGCATGCATCATTTATTTATAATTTCTCTATTTTATATGTTAGTACGACAAGGCCACTTACACTTACTAGATAGAATTAAATAATTTATGAATAACTATAAGACAAATGAACGAAAAAGGACATTAAACATTATAAAATACATGATATTAATATATTGTATTATAGTTATACTCTGCGAATATTGAAGTAAAGGTCATCCAATATTCGCAGAGATGATGAATTAATTGATTGATTTTTTATCATCATTTATCTTCTATGGAAAGGAAAAAATGTTATCTTCCCCAACAGTTTCATCAACTCTCCGAGTAAATGTGGAAATAATACCCGAATAATAAACGGGGATAAACTTCTGTTCCCGCCTTACTTAGGCAGATGGACACGTCAATTTTATCCCTTAATGGTTATAATCGGGGGATATAGTTTTTAACTCCTGCCAATGCTGGCCCAGTAGTGGGACATTAATGACTGATGATGAACAATAAAAAAATTTTAGTCGTAGAGGTGATAAAATACAAAATTTCATAATTTTGAAGATACATTTTCATAATAGTAATTTGGCGTATTTACGCTGTGAGTTATTCAATGGCTACTTCATTACCGTTTCTTATAAATGTTATTAAGGAACTTTATGAATGCTGGCTGATTAAATATTAAATATAATAGGAGTCTTGACCGCAGTGTTATTTTCGATTGCCTGTATTATAGACCAAACCTACCTACCTACCACCACCAACTGTGTCCTGCGGTAGATCCCGCGACAGTTATTGTGGGTCGCTTGACCCAGCAGGAGAATTTATACAAGGACCAATCTAAGTAGGTAACCAAGATATAACATAAAGCTCCATACTAATATTATAAACTTTATTCATAAATTCTATGCAGAAAAAGTAGCGAGCATCTGCTAATAAAGGAAAATAAATTATGTATTTATTAAGCGAAGTTTTAAAAATACTGCTCAAAACTAAATACTCCTAAATATTAGTAGTGTGCATATCTTTATGTATTCAGTTCCGTTAAGCCTTAAGTAATGGGGGTTAGCTGCGGTCCGCTGAGGATCTATTTCCAACCATATTCATCAGTTCAACACAAAATTAAGGCAAAACTAAAGTATAACCCTTTCCAATACAAAAATAATTATTTCAATCGGTTTATATTTGACGGAGTTATGGTAATAAAATGTCAAACACTTTCATCCCATCTCCCAAAGGAACTGAGCGGAATTTGGGATAAAAAGTATCCTAGTATGAACTCAAATCGTGTAAAATCTCATTTGAATCTTTCTGTAGTTCAGACATGAATGAAAACAATTACATTTTTTCACTAGATAACCTTGTTAAATTTTTTAAAGGTCAATAGCTTACTAGGATGTATTTACTCTTGATTTTCTCTTTATCAATGCGCATCACGTAAGCACCATTTTTATAATAATTATAACTGCTACTTCATTATTGCGGCGTTCGCTCTTAATTATTGCTTGGCGCCTGATGAGATCGTTACGACTATTAAAGGAATTCATCACTATTTTTAAACAATGTTTCTTAATTACTTATCTTGTTATCATCTCTCATTATTTTTCATTGCACTCTCTCATTATAAATAATTTAATGATGTTTAAATAGAAATTGATCAGGAATTCATTTCTTTCATTTATACATTTTAGTTTATAACAAGATGGTAAAAATATAACCTACTTAGTAATTTTTTTACCATCTTTATCAAACCATTACGGCCCACTAAACGACACGAGTCTCCCTCTCAGACTGATGAGAGTTTAGACCGTAGTGCGCTTGCGGATTGGTAGACTTCACGCCCTTGAGAACATTATGGGAAACTCTTAGGCGTGCAGGTTTCCAAACGATGTTTTCTGGAGCGGTCTCCACATTACCAAACTAGTTACGCTACGCTAGCGTGTTCACAAAAATTTACTATATATACAACTTCCAAAAACGAACCTACGGACTTCCTATTGTTACGGTCGAGCGTATAACCATAGCTCCCATACATTTCCTTCAACGTTAAAGGAAGTGATATTTAATTGCTTAAATTAAAAACTCTGGGAAGTTAGAGGTGCGTGCGGAACGAACTCGGTCCCGCTGAAAGAGAAGCCGAAGCCTTACCCACTAGGCTATCACCGCTATACACCATCATCATATCAAGCTTTGGATGTTCACTTGTTCGTCCATCTGAGTTATCATAATATATAAGTACCTATATGAATTCATATCTTGCTCTCTAAAAAATTGAAAAAGTAGCCAAGTCAAAAGCTGTATTAAGTTTTGCACCAATAAATTACCTTTTACAATTTATATCTACTCTTCGCATAATTGAATTATTAGCATTCCCTTAAGGGTTGTTTAAAAGAAATTGCTTAAGCAATAAGACCGCATTTGCATACCAGTGTATTATGTAATATTACTTAACGTTTTGTAATGATTTCGTATGCAATGAACAGTAGGCTGTGTCTTTACATATACCAAGAGAAATTAACATACTCAGATAATTCTAGTT